>NC_045159.1:959090-1051590 GCF_900700415.2 Clupea harengus | reverse complement strand
CAACATTTGTTTGCCTGCGTTAGCAGACTGCAGCAGATAAATCCCAGATGAAGACATTATAGACCAGGCCCGTGAGCCATATCAAACCTCACGACACACACTATAAATGTGAAATAAAAAAAGATATGCCCACAAAACAATGAATAAATTATAAACTAAAAATTAACCAAACGTTGCATATACAAAGCTTGGCTACATGCTTTGTGTCTTGGCTCAGTGAGATCTTTCACATGACCACATGTATCACTGGGAAGTCTGTGTAATCGCACAAGCACCAGGGTGGACCCTGGCCACTCTCTGCAGTGCCATCACTGTCTGCACCGGCCTGAAATACTACTTTTTCACTGCCGGCAAGAGGAAGACTTTTGTGTGGTTGTTGAATAACTCAGATTTATCAGGTCCAGTCCTGATTTTATCAATGCCATTTCAGAGCTGTCTGGCAGTCGACCTCTCTTTAATGTCAGGGTGGACGCCTTGGGAATTAAGGTGGACTTCATGGACTATAGAAAAAACCAGAGGTGGAATTATATGTATTATGCACCAATCCGCTGGTATGTGGTTAGTCTACTATTTATCTACTACTACTTAACTATTAAAACCATCTATAATTCGTACAAATACAGAAACAAAATGACAGAAGCTAAATATATTATTTCAGGTTTTTTTCATGCAGCTGTTTTAGATGCCTTTTGTTTACCTTCTGCTGGGCCGAAAAGAATGATGAGAGCTGGAGGCAATGTCCTGTCCTTTCATTGGCTGATTGTCCCTGCTAGGGGGGACAGGTCCAGTCCTGCCTTATTTGAAAGCATCCCTCTGTCATCATCACTTTCTCTTTTGTCTTTCTGCCTTTCATCCCTCTCCCTGTCTGTGCACCGGGCTGCTAGCCCATTAGCCTAAGTAGCCCATGCTCTGGGGAATCCATTCTAATTACTCTGTCTGGAGCCGGTCTGGCATGCATAGATCCATAACAGACAGTTGACTATCTGTGTGTGTGTGTGTGTGTGTGTGTGTGTGTGAAGGTATGTGTGTTCCAACATTGTGAAGTGGGCTGACCATGATAACGTGTTTCCTGTGCCGCCCCCCCCCAAACCCCCCACCCTTGTTTTTCTGGACTGGGCATGCTCAGTGCAATTCATCTCTGTCCTCAGACAGCGGAAACCAGAGGCATTCATCATCACCCGATTCTCCCTCCCCGACAGCCTCCCCTTCCCAATCCTCAAACAAAGATGAGCTTTCAGCTGAAAGCTCTCTGTCATATCAAACAGGAAACACTCAAACCCATCGGAGCCACAAAGCCAGTATACAAAAGAGGTGGCACACTACACTCCTACATAAACCAAGATTAGCAGCTTTGGGTCAAGATTTTTTTTATCACCACATAAGATGATATATCACCATATGAAGAAGAAAAGGTCAAGAGCCCTAGAAGGTTCTTCAAGTATTCTTAATTTTAAGCAGGTCACCAAAAGAGGTCTAAAGGAATTCTAGAAAGAACCTATCGCTATACGGGTTCAGGTAGTACCTTTAAGGCCATAACAGTAATTACAACCGTTAGGAGTTCAAAGTAGAACCTTGAAGGGAACTACTTCATGTTCCCCTTTTTCCAGGCTCCTCACGTCTTTGTCCATGGTTCAGCTCAGCTCCTGTTAACTGCTGTCAGGAAGCTGATGAGTTATCCCCTGTTGTTTTCCCTTCTCAGCATGATCAGAGAGGTCTTGCTGACTTCACCGCCCCCCCTGAGAGGCTGAATTCCCCGATGGAGACTTTCACCTTACCTTACCTTCCCTTTCCCCTCCCCTCCCTCTTTCTTCGTCTCTCTCATCTTTTTTCCCTTCATCACCCGTGTTGATTCCTAATGAATCCCTGGCTTGCCTGCGCCCTGCAATACAAAGAGTGCACGCAGCTCTACCCCATCCAGGTAATGATTCCTGCAGTGGATGATCCAATCCAGAACAGCACTGAGCAGCGGTATGCAGCCTCAGCCGTGCTGCTGTCTAAGAATGATCTTTAAAGTGTATCTATTTCCATATTAAAGGGACCTACAGATATGACAAGCCTCACCTCCCTCTACAGTCCCCTCCACAATCATCTGCATCCCTGGTAAAGATGAGTAAAAAGGGTTATAAAAACGTCACCTTTTGGTGAATACGCTAAGTCTCACACAAATAATTTTTTATTATTTTTTTATTTAGAAAACCATATATGCCACAATTATTGGCACCCCTAAAAATTCAAACGAACATAATGTAAAATTGTTTCAAGTTGATCGGAGTGTTTAGAAACTATCTAGCAGTAATCCGTGACTCCCTGTCTCACTGGGGCATAAATATGAGGTGACACAGAGGCTTAATTCCCTTATTCATTCTTCAAGATTAGCAAGATTAAAAAAACACACAAATCAAATAAGGGAAAGGTGTACTGACCCTCATAAGTCAGGAAATGGCTATAAAAACTGGTATATATACTCACCTGAAAATGCCCATTTCTACCGTTGAGGCTATAATTAAAAAGTTCAAATCAACTGGAACTGTTGCAAACTTGCTTGGAAGAGGACCCAAGTTTCGTTTGCCACCCCGCACAGTGAGTGAGATGGCAAGACAGGCAAAAAATCCCCAAGGATCAGTATTGGAGAGCTACAGAAAAACATGGCATCTTGGGGTCTCCAAAGCTACCGTCATATGCCACCTCCATGCCAACAGATTATTTGGAAAGCATGCCAGAAAAAAGCCTTTCCTGTCATTTAATCACAAACGTAATCGCCTGGAGTTTGCGAAACACTACTGCGAAACACTTTTGTCTAGAACCATGTTCTATTGTCAGATTAAACAAAAATTGAGAACACTCAAGGTGGGTTTGGCATAAAAAGAAGGAGGACTATACTGAAAAGAACCTGATCCCACTGGTGGAGGGTCTATGAGGTTGTGGGGCTGTTTTTCCTCCAAAGGCCCCCGGAACCTTTAGGGGGATGGCATCATGGGCTCCATGAAATCCCAGGATATTTTAAATCAAAATCTGTCTGCCTTTCCCAAGAAACTAAAACAGGGTCGTTGTTCGATCTTCCAGAAGGACAATGATCCAAAAAATATGTCCAGATCATCACAAAAATGGTTTACTGAATTTAAAGTCAAGCTTCTTCCATGGTCATCTCAGTCCCCTGACCTAAAAGCTATAGATAACTTGTGGGGTGAGCTAAAGAGGAGAGTACACTTTGTAAAGAGGAATGGTCTCAAATTCCCTGCTCCGTATTCTCCAACCTCATAAGATGTCATAGGAGAAGACTCAGTGGTGTTTTATTGGTAAAGGGAGGGTGTACAAAGTATTGAAGGCAGAGGTGCAAATAATTGTGGTACATGTGGTTTTGTTAAAAATAATAATTTCTTGACCTGTTTTATTTTCTCAGAATACATTTACCTCAGTTAAAAGTTGGATTTTTATCATTTGATTTGTGTAAATATGAAACTAATTCACAAACTCATTTTTGCACTCCTCTTTACCAGGGGTGCCAATGATTGTGGAGGGGACTGCAACACCATTTCCAACCACTGGCAAGACTGGGATGCCACAGGGAGGAATGGTGTCATGTAGGGTTGCCCGTTTTGCCGACTGATATTAATAGCTCAAAGTCATTGCTGCTCACTGTCCAGAAGTACACGACTAACAGCTCTATTATAATGCGATTAATCACTCAGTATGGGCCCTTGGCCTCAAATATTGCTCTATAAAAGACTCCTATCCCCTTTCCCCTCTTTTTATATCACTGTCTCTTTTATCATCACGATTTCTGATGTCTTAATGGAGAATGCTAAACCCACAGTGGTGGAGGGATTCCCATAGCGTATGAATCTTCTGTCACACATCACACACATGCGCTCGTGCATGCATGTGCGCACAAACACACACACACACACACACAGGGGGGGAGAGAGAGAGAGAATGAGAGAGAAAGAGCGAGAGAGAAAGAGAGAGTGACAAAAATATCTTATTGAATATTGAACAATAAACTGAAAATAGAATGTATATTTAGAGAGAGTGACTTCTTATAATTATATTATATTATAATTGTACAGCTGTTTCTTCCTACTACACAAAAACGTTATTGACATCACAGGACTAGCCGTGCCATCACAATGCAGCTCCTCCACGCTCAACCAACCCCTCCCCGGTAGCATCCTTCCCTACACAGCTGGGTTCAGGCAGCCATCTCTGGCAATCCCTCCAGGGGATAGAGGTGGGTGTATTTTTAGTGTGTTTAGTATTTTTAGTTGTCTGCTTGTTCTCCATTGTGAGACACCATGTCCTACTTACACAGGCAGGCATTTTCAGAGGAGGGTGCTGTTGTAAGGTGACCTATAAAAATAAACTGTCCTTGAGATTGCATCTCTCTCTCTCTCTATTTATATATCTATCTCTCTATCCACCTAAATAATCTAAATTTACGAAAATCTTGATTTGCCACTACAATCAATCCAAAATGATCGGGGTCAAAGGATGTTTAAAAACATTCCACGGCTGTAATGTCATTTTAGATCCCTTGTTTCCCCTTTCTATCTTGTGTCTTGTGCCAGTGAGATCCCATCTCTTGAAGTACAGAGATACCCGTAACCCTCAGCATCCCACACGGCACACATTTCTCCTCCCAGAGAGGAAGCACCCTGGAAACAAATTTCTCAGACACATCTGTCTCTGCTAGGAATGTCAGTCCGATTTCTGGCTAACGGTGAGATCTGGCAAGTTCAATCAAGCCTAATCCACTTAGGGGAGCAGAGGGAGTGGAACGGAGACAGCAAATTAATACTAAATGTCACGGGGAATGCAGATCATACAAAGAGCAGCAAGTCCAACTCAAGCTTTACCTTTGGAAGACGTTTAAAGGAACATATCCAGGAATATCACCCATATCACTGGGACACCAAAAGAACACATTCTCCTGTCTGTAGTATATCATTTTTTTTACAAATGATATAGTTTAATCATACACTAAACCAAGCAATGACTAAGATTAGTTTGCATTTTTTATTTTTATTTTTTTTTACTTTTTAGAGATAACGTCTTGTGGTTAATTGTGTTGAACTAAATGCACGTGTGGAGTTTGAAAATGATACTGCAGACTCATGCAGGTTAGCATTACCTGTTCCAAGATGGCGTTTATACGGCCCACTTCACAGTCGACCAGGAACCGCTTCTCTTGCCGACGGTCCATCTCTTCCATGATGCGCCGGAATTCCAACGGATCTGTGATGCTTCCCACCGACCGTGCCGTAACCTGCCAGTTATTGGCCACCGCAGACTCCATGATGGCCTGCAGAATGGAGAACCCTAACAGGAACAAAAACAGTCATTATTTAGCAACAAGTTCCACTGGACTCAGTTTAGGCCTGATCTGAAATTGTATGAAATTACATCCCTCGTAGGGAATCAGAAATGTTGAAGCGAAATTGTACTCTTTTATCTGCTGGCAGACTGTGGTAAGGACATTTTGATCTCTGGTCCTATTCCCACTCTTAGACATGGGGACGGATCATTCAGCAGACTCCATTGCCTGCATTCGTGGTTTGAGTCGCACAATTTTAATGTTTTTGGGGGGCGCCATGCACTTTTCAGGGAGGACAGTCTGCAGCCAAACTCCCTCAGGCCAAATATACTCTCATCAAACATTTTCTCCAAGGCTCTCTCGACCTCCACAGCGTGACTCACACGTCCTAATAACAACAACTGCGGTAGCTTCTACTGCTAAGACTTCCTCATTACCAGCCAAGTCAGCTGTAAATCACGCCAGCTCCCCCTGCAGGCTTGATTATGTACTTGATTATGTACTATCTGTCCCAGACTCCATTCCAGCTTTGATCAGTAGCAGAAGAAAAAGACAATCAGGAACCCAGGTGGTAAATCATTCTAATCTGCTACCTGTAGCGTGTCAATCTCACAGGCCCTCTGGGATTTCCCATACCAAGTCAAAACTGGCTCTACCCAATATTAGATCTCTGGCCAGCAAATCTTATCTCATTAATGATGCTATAGCTTCACACAAACTGGATTTAGTGTGTCTTAGTGAAACTGCGTATGGGTACAGGGCTGCTAGTAGCACCCACACCGCGAACCAGACACGGGGCATCTGCCTTTAGCTTTTACGCTACACACATACGAAATGAAATGATCTCCCAGAAAACCTCTGAAGTACTCTAACCACTTTTTAAATCTAGATTTTCTTTTGCCTATACTAAACTTGATATTTGCAGTTTATCATAGCATCGCAATTCCATTTATTGTCAATGCATTTATTTATTTTCTATCCTATTATTTAATATTTTAGCACAGCAATTTCACATTCATCCATCTTAGCTAAATTCCTATCTGTATTAATCTTTTTCCTTTTCTATTTCCACTATGACTACATTAGTCTCACTCCCATTTGCCCCTGTCCTCACTTTCATTTACTTCTGTTTACTTTTTCTATTTCTGTTGTTCTCTCTGTTTCTACGTCTTTCCCTTCATATGACTGCATTGGTTTTACGTTTTGCTCGTGATGTGAAGCACTTTGAATGGCCCCTGAGTTTGAACTGTGCTATATATATATATATATATATATATATATAAACTTGCCTTGCCATCTGAAGATCTGCCTTGTCATCTGTGTAACTACATATGAGTACATCCTCCAGTACAAATAAAACCGACTGTTCACAGGAGGGTCCCGGTAAAGAATGCATCGTGTGATGCGGTATTTTCTTCCCTCTTTCTCATCTATGTTTGTGTATTTCGGCCAAGCCTCTGTTGTTGTCCTTCGTCCAAAGCCTGATTTAAGGTCCACAACCCGTGACACTCTCTGCAAACACAAGCTCTGAAGAGCCGTCGTCAGGCACCCACCATGACATATTTCCTTTTCAGCAGATCAATTTTGGAGTCCATTATGTCAACTCAAGGTCATCGGCTATAATAAAAGGACTCGCTGAAATGCAGCCAGAAGACATGCTCCTCTGCTCCAGGGTGGCAAGTGCTTATAGGTAAACTCCCTCATCAATGCGTGAGCATTATTTAACAACAATGGCACTGGCAGTACATAAGGACGTGGACCCAGTACAGTACAGCTCATTCAATATGGCTGCCAGTCCTAGAGCATCAGTAATACAGTATTGATGGACAAACAAGGATATTGGCTTTCGTGTATTGTCCTCTGCAAGTGACACACGAGACTGTGTCAGGTGAATCAGGCAAACTATATTGCTTGAATGCTAACAGCTCAATATTATATTTGTTTGCAGTTATGATACAGTTTGTTCTGCATCTGATGGACAAGGACCTTTGAGAATGCTTGTGAATGAAATGCAAGGGGCAAGGGCTATTATTTCCTTTAAGGTGCTAGGAATCTTTCTTTTACTCCAACACACACACACACACACACACTTTTTTGGGGAATGGTGTCATTTTTTTAGGCTAACTCCTCCTCTGTAAGCACAGGGGGATAGGAATTGCTGATGCAGGAAAACGAATGTTAACACTTGCTGTGATTATGCTAATTCTTATAATGCTAAAGTGAAACATGCAGTGCAAAACCACAATGATGCACACACACACACACACACACACACACACACACGCTTACTCAAATACATGTAAACCCCCATATGGGCATATAGAGTTTCGCTGCTAAGCAGGCCATGCAATTGTTCACTCTCTTGTCTGTATACATCTGTATGTGTGTGTGGCCTATGGGTGTGTATCTTGCAACAGAGCACAGAGTCACTGTGGTTTCTGAGGTATACTGTACCTCCTTCAGTAAGCCTTGAACAGGGTAAAGCCTAACACTTTAAACGCGTTGGCAGGCACTGCTGAGAAAAAAAGGATTTAGGCAGATTTAGCCATTATGCCTTCAGTTCACTTCTCTTGAGCATCCATCCAAAGCAATGTAAGCTGATTTGGACGTTTGGGATTGTGACATTATTAGCTGCTATTTAGCGCTGAAACTTGTGCATCTTCTATTTGACTTTCACTGCAGAGTCTAAATATTCACAGCCATGTCAGGGGATACAGAACAGAGCATGGCACAGTGAAATGAAATTAGAAGGGATTAGACAACCCATTATGACAGATCTGAATATGCGTTAGCGTTGCTGATTCACTAGCTCAGAGGCTTTCATTACTGAGAGAAGTTTCTGACTGACGATGGCTAAACCAGACGGCCAGCCTAACGGTGGCTTTTCTATAAAAGCAGACAAAATGTCAGTGACCTCGTGAACATACAAGGGGGTATGCCATCTATAGAAAATACACACACAAAACACATTCAAAACCCCCAAACACACAATAACAGATGCACAGTGTCTAAGTAAAAGTAAATATATGGTTTATCCTCTGGCTCTGTTAACAGATGGCTGATGTTAAATGAGGACTGTGGCAGCATGGTCGCTGAAGGCATCTTTAAAGAGTCGATTATACAACCCTACAGCGTAAAACAGCTTTACATATCCTGATTAACTTTTCATGCTGTCATGGGCAAGGAAATAATTACCAGTCAGGTCAGTGAAGATTTATCCAAGGGACATGTTCCCTCCCCCCCCCCCCCCTCCCTCTCTCATTCTGCGACGAAACAGTTTTCAAAGAGAGCATCTGTCCATTTGTTTTCAGAGGTTGCTGTAATTAAACTGTGTTGAAACATTTATGTGTCTTATAACGCCCTCTCTAATCATGTCACAAAGTTTACAAACAAATGGAAGTTTTTAAAGGACCTTCACAAATCCCTTCACACTGTATTGTGCCTCTAATTCACTGTAAGTGAGGAGAAAAGACTAGAACATGACCAGCGAGTGCAGCGAGATGAGTCACTTTATTATCTGCAGTCTTGGGACCATTTCACTTATGTGTGTGAGTCTCCCTCTCCTTCTTGTCCTCCGTCCCTTCCCTCTATATTACACAATCACCTACATGCAAACTCCAAACACACATACACACAAACACACACACACACACACACACATTCACATACTCTTAGTCTATTTTTCTCTCTCTGTCTCTCACACACACACACACACACACACACACACACCCCCCTCAAAACTCAAGACAGAATCAGGTGCTGTCCTGTCCCCAGCACTGCTGCAATCAAGTGGTTCCCCCATCAACACATTCATCTGCTCCATTGTTTGTTTAGTTTTGCTTTTCATTGTGTTGATGTTTGGGGCTCAGATACTCAGACCAGTGAAATTCTCAAATGAGGATGTCGGCTGTGTATGTGTGCGTGTGTGCGTGTATGTGTGTGTATGTGTGCGTGTGTGTGTGTGTGTGTGTGTATGTGTGCGTGTGTGCGTGTATGTGTGTGTATGTGTGTGTGTGTGTGTGTGTGTGTGTGTGTGTGTGTGTGTGAGAGAGAGACAGAGGTCTGAGTGTGACTAAGCCGACTCCAGTAGTGTTTGCTCAAGGTCATTAGTCATGACGTTTCCCCCATGAGTCAGCCCTCTCCTCCTTCCCCTGCATCCTTCCCTTCTCTCCTCTTCTCCTCCCCTCCCAACTCCCCCCATCTTTCCTCTTCTCTTTTCCGCTCAACTCAATTCCACACCACTGTTTTTTCTCTCCTCCTCTTATCTAGACTTTCCTCTTCTCTCCACTTGAGTCTACTCTCCTCTCCTCTCGTCCTCTCCTCTACTCCCCTGTTCCTTTCTCCTCTCTCCTCCAGGTCTCCTTCCCTTCCTCGTGTCCCTTCCATCCTCTGCTCCCTTGGGGAGAGAGTGACCTCTTTAAAACTTCCTACTGTCAGTAGTAGTGCCAGTGGGGTCGGCAGCAAAGCTCTTATGAGAGGAGTTCTGTCCAGACTAGTTTAGTCAATGTGATGATCTGTCCCATAAACATTCAGAATCAGTGCAAACAAACAGCCACACACAAACACATTAGAAGCGGCACGCAACAGCATAATTTAGCACATGTAAGGTCCTTCATTTTGTGCATGAGTGTGACTGTGTGTGTGTCTCTCTCTGTGTGTGTGTGTGTGTGTGTGTGTGTGTGTGTGTGTATGTGTGTGTGTGCGTCTGTGCAGCGGAATGAGAAAGAGGGAGATAAAAAGGGAAAAAGAGAGAGAAAGAGAGAGAGAGAGAGAGAGAGCATTATGTCCCCATCCTCAGGCTACACTCAACCCATGCATTTAATATTTTGAGGTGAAGCTGAGGTTTTTCCTTACAACCACAATGACTAAAAATGTCCATAGACATACACAAGCAGCTCTACAGAAGCAGCATCCATTTGTTGGGTCACTAATCCCATACAGCTCCTCTGACGCATTCCAATGCTACTTTATACACTTTATTCCTGATCTCTCTATTTGAACACACCAAACCCACTGCAGTAGCAAAACACATCCAACCCTTTCAGTCAGTCAAAGCCTCTCATAGTTTGTCACGTCACACCTCATATGCCTTCAGTCTCCGTAACTCACGCCAGCTATTGATCCCTCTCAAAAAACACAACTCAGCATGCAAAGCTGCGACGCTTTCTCTAGAGACGTTAGGCTAGGAAACAATGGAAACGTCTCTTTTACTCGGGCATTGTAAGCACTTCACAGTGAGTCTGTCTTTGTCTTTACACACAATGTATTCAAAAGTAATATGGAAAGCATCCCTTGTGCTATTCAGAGTGTGAAATGACCTTTATTTTTATTACTGAATCAAGTTATGCGGTGGTGACAATAATACATAACTCTAACACACAGACTTCAGGGCTACAGAGGCCTGTAGGGCCATCATGACTGACTTACGCCTGGCTACCGGTACTCTAATCTGATTTGGGTCGGAGTGCCGCTCAGCGCCGTGTTTGTTTGTTAGTTCTCTTCTGCGCCTCTCATAGGTCCGCCTCTAGGTTCCTTCCTGAGTGTGCTGGGCCTCTGCTCCGCTTCATGCCCACGGTGCTGGATCCCATCCGAAGGGGAGGAAGGTGGAGAGCGAGAAGAGAAAGGGGGGGAAACGGAGGAGTAGCTGAGGCTGAATAGAACAGAGTGGAACTAGGACACTGGGCGCTGTCCGTGGTGCTGAAAAATGTTGTCAGGCCAAAAAAAACAGGCAAACAGAGTAAACGAGGGTGAATTAGACTGTGTGTGTGTGTGTGTGTGTGCACTGAGGGGGGGGCTGTGAGTTGCCATGGAGCCCATGTAGCTGCCCCCGAGTTTAGTGTATGGTAGAGAGCTGTGTGAGGTCACACCGTCATCCTCTCTTATACAGTCGCACAGTTAAAGGCTTTCAGACAGGGTGGCCACAGCTTCGTCTGGCGGGTCCTCATCAGGGAATGACAGCAGTGAGTTGGTGTTTTCTCAGAGGCGTAAGGATGTGAAATGTGTACGGGCACAAGCGGCGTGGGGCAGCATCTGAGCACCTCCCGTCTCCCCCATGAGACAACCCCCCCACCCTCTCTCCTCTCCACTGAGCACACACACACGTGCGCCCCTGGCGTAGAAGGACCTTCTGTAACCCAGGAGAGATCTCTGGTCCAGGCCAGCTGTGCAGTCCCCAGCTGCTCGCACTGCACAGCGGCCGAGTGACTCAGCATTTTACAGCACACACACATACATTCTCCCTCTCCCCCACTTCTGCCTCTGTCTCTCTCTCACACTCTCTCACACACACACACACACACACACACACACACACACACACACACACACACACACACATACACACACACACACACACACACACACACACACACACACACACACACACACACACACACACAAACACACACAAACCAGTACATAAAAGCTTTGAAAGATGAGATGGATTAGGTACATGATGCCCCATGATCTGAAGTTGCATCAAAGTCTCCTCTCCTTCACTTGTTCTCTCTCTCTATCCCTCTCTTTCTCTCCTTCACTTGTTCCTTCTCTCTCTCTCTCGCTCTCTCTCTCCTGTTTGTCGCACTCATCCCTCGTTCTGCCCACCGGTCTCTCCATTGTTAATTAGCATGTGCTCAGCGCTCCTGAAAGCAGCCCAACTGTGCCATTTAGCAGTAGGTGATTAATCAGCCCTGGCTTGGCTCCGGGGGGAACTTCATTTCAACGCAGAGTACACAAAGATAGGCATGAAAGTACACACAGGCGCCTGTAAACATAAATGCACACCAACACACACACACACACACACACACATACATGCTTCTATTCTGGGCTTGTCTCTAGAGATGGGATAACTAGAGTGAAGTTTGCTTTCTATGAGATCATCTTTTATTTGAAACACGTGTTGTTTTTTTAAAACTCACGGCAGGCAAGGGGCTCAGAGTGGTACATCTTTCAGTCAGCCCACCAAAGCTCATGCACAGTCTTCCATTAAGCTGCTCCCGGGCGCTTCTTTCCCTGCACTGGGCTTAGCATCGCTCTCTGCTTTAAATAGGCTGGAGCACAGAGTCAGATACAGTATCAGATATCTGATATGACAGGGTTCAGGGAAGAGGGTCTGTCTGGGGCTGGAGCTGCTCATCCCCCCCCCCCCCCTCCCCACCTCAAAACACCTCAGACACATAAAAGGCTCACAAGAGGTGCTTGCTCACACACAGCAGAAGTGCCATACCTCTCCAGACTATTCAATGACAAGGTGACTCCAAAAATGAGTATTTGGTTAGAGACTAGGAGATTACATACAACTTCACACCTCTCCTGTACTTTATGATGCTAAGAATGAAATAGCCTGTTTTGTGCAGGGATGCACACTGCATAGGGCAGAGGTGAACAGATTTTTTAGAACACTAAAAAAACCTTCTTTCTATCCAACAGATATCAGATAGATCTGAGAAGAAACATGGTTCCTCGGACTGTCATTTGCTCTGTCATCAGAAACAGAAAACTGGATCCACTCATTAGCCAAATAGGAGACTTCTTCACAAAGATGTATCAACATGCTTGTCAGTCATTCTGGTTTTGCTGTAATACCTGAATAAGCTGGGTGAATGGGGGCCTGAATGAAGGGGGTGGGCCGTTTGTATTTAGTTCAAGCTAACAACCCCTTGAGTCGCACACTCTACCTTTAAGGGACACTATGTATTTGTCACTGCAAAGTCTGTCACGTGAGGGTCATGTAAAGGTAAGGGTGACGTGTTCGGCATACAAGGTCTTCCTCTGGACTCTGGCCAGAGAGGGCATGTGATTGCTTGGCGACACATGAATCACTAGCTGCCTTGACCTATATTGAGGCTATCTAGCGCAGTGAGCTAAATGCTCTGGCTAGTCAAGAGAGGCTTAAGGTAGTATCATCATAGAGATGTAGCATGTCAGCAGTGTAACATTACCCACCTATGCACACCGTTTCTAACCACAGAAGGGTCCTTAGCTTGGCTTTGTTCATCCTCCTTTTCAGGAGAATGATGTGCTATCACTGCTGAGAGGTGACGTCAACAGGGTGTTTTTTACCAGTGAGTGTGGTGATCCATATAACCCTGATATTATTTAGACCCCGGGGATGACCCCAGGGGTTGCGGCACCGTCTCTACCGCATGGAGAGAGCCCACATATCTGGACATGTTATCTTTCCTGTATGCGCTTTTGCAGGGCTGCTCACTGGATAATGGCGCTCTATCCAGTGACACGGCAGACTAACCCCCCCCCCAAGGCCATCTGCACGCAGGCATGGTCTGGAAATGGCTGTGTTAAAACCTTGACCTGAATCTGCTACCTCTCTCCCATCACCACGGCACAGCGGAGAGGGGCGGTGGCAGGCTATGGAGCAAGGTATTTTGGGGGAAAAGGACAAATGATTGTAATGGCTGGAGGGCACAGTCCCATTCCTCTCTCTCTCATCTCTGTTCTGCGTTCTCCATCCTTCGAGAGCCGAGAGGGGCTCTTAGTCACCCTCTGGTTGGTTGGGTGGTGGAGGACGGGTAGCTGGCCGATTAGCTGTGGTCATGTTGTCGTGCTAACTACCTCTGAGAGCAAGAGCTGTCCCATGTTGGTATTCTTATATTCTTACAAATCACAAGAGGTCTTTCTGTCATAATGTTACTGGCTATATTTTGTATGTGTGTGTGGGGGGCGCGGGTGGATGAATAACGCTTGTTAACATTAAGAGTGACAATGTTAAATACAGTATGAAGACATATTTAGCAGGTGAACCATGATTCATAAATCAAACTAATATGTCTTAGTGAAAGCATCCGGCCAGCATCAACAGGCTTTCTCATGGAGGCCATGATGTTAACATGAAAGGTGGGGTAGGGCAGACAGAGCTCATTTGAGGCTAAGAGAACATTGTGCGCAAAAGGGACTCTGCGAAAGCCACTCTGCAAATGGATTAAATGTCGCACCAGTGCAGCTGTGTGGAGCGTGCCTGAGATATTACAGAGCTTTTTTCTCGAGAGCAAGCAGGAAGAAAACACACAGAGCAGAGGATTTGGTGTAAAATATACATGAAAGGGCTTTTTGAGGAAAAAAGCAAATTCTGCCCCCATTTATGCCCTTCTAAAATGCTCCTCTGCACTGTCCAAGCAGACTAAATATAGAGGTATGGAGGAGAGTGCTGGCCTAGTACTCCTGAGACAACTCTGCACTTAAACCAGAGCACCAGATAACACAAGAGAACGACAGAACAACAGAAAACTCTCTCTCACACACAGACACACACACTTACAGTCAGACACACACACACACACACACACAAAACAATGATGTGCCAAATTCAACCAGCACAAACTGCACTCAAGATTAGAGAAATTAAATTTGTTTTGATACTGAGTTATTTGAAGCAATGTCACTTGCAACCTCTGAACCTCTGAACAGAGGCATAATGAGCCAAGGGGATCTATAGAGGCCATCCTCTGAAGTAGGTCACAGTCCATCCCTCCATAAACTGCATTGTGTAAGCATCTTCTCTGACTCTCCCTCTCTCTTTCACACACCACACACACACACACACACACACAGACACACACACACACACACACACACACACACACACACACACACACACACCACACACACACACACACACACACAGACACACACACACACACACACACACACACACACACACACACACACACACACACACACACACACACAGACACACACACACACACACAAACACATTATACATGAACTGCCCCTTCAGCTCACTCCTCTTATGAAACTTCGTAACTATCATCATTACCAGGCTATATTTAATCTTCTAACGTCTAGAAGTGTACACATTTACCATCGTGATGGACTATCTGACTCAGTTTTCAGTTTTTTTTTCTTTGTTTAACGCCGTGACCCCAGACTTAATTCCGCCCTGGCAGTCTGGTATATAATTTGGGGGTAGACAGTAGATACTGTATGTTCTGCATATTTTTCTTCCATGGTGTGGGCTGCTGTGCCTCTTCATGTACATATCTGACAGGAGGGTTTTGAGTGGCATGTCAGAGAGGGAGGGGGGTGGAAATGCCTGAAGGTTGGTCGTGATGAGGAGGAGAGCATGAAGGACGTTTTAATGTCAGTCTATCAAGCCTTGCCTTCACATAATCCAATTACAGACCAGTCATATCCAAATAATTTAACCCACCCACACAGACATCTCTCTATCTCTCTCTCTCTCTCTCTCTCTCTATCTCTCTTTCTCCTCTTCATCTTTTCTGTGATCCTCTCTCTCTTTCAAACATGCACACACACAGAGGACAGAAAGAGAGAGGGAGAAGAAAAGAAAAAGAGACAGACAAACATCCACATATTTATACACACACACACACACACACACACACACTGACTCACAAGAACAAACAATTATTTATCAAGGATGAGCTGAGTAAGTCTTCAGTTGCCATTTTTGTAAAGCGTTAGCAGTGAGGGCAGAGCTGATTTAACAGTAGAAGCCACAGCACAGCCTTTCAGCATACCTCTGTCTGTGTCGTACAGGTAGACGAACTTCTCCCACTTGTAGTGCGCCAGCAGGCTGAGGACCACCCCTCGGAGCGCCGGCCTCATCTGGATGACGAACTGGACGTCGGCGTCGGTGGGGAAGCTGGGCGTGATGAAGGAGGTGTGCAGGGCCCCGCAGAACGACGTCAGCGTGTTCATAGACTTCCTGTCGTAGAAGCCGAAGATGGCGTAAACGCCCCGCGAGAACTGCGAGCAGACTGCGGAGAGAGACACACGCAGTAAAAAAACAAATATTCAGAATTACTCATACAACAAATCACACACATTTTGTGATACTAAAATATATCCCGGATCAGACCTGTGCCAGATAAGTATAAACTAAAGTCCTTCATTTTCAAGTGGTACCCAGGGTAGCTGGCAAATTGAAATGAAAGTCTCACTCGGAGTGCCAACAACTTGTTTGCACATGTCAAGAACAATCTGTGGGCAGTCCTGCTGTGCAGTGGTGGTGTTAATAATAAATAATGACTTCTGACTGAGCAGCGGGCAAATGGGAGAGCTGGTAATGGCAGCGCCCCGTGCTAATGGAGAGAGTGGCCGTGACGGCCTGATGCACAGCTCTTCCCTTTGCCCTTTAGATCCCCTTCAGACTAAGGGCTTCTGTTGGAGCATCCATCCATCACTAACAGGGGGAATCAGTGCACTGCTCACTGCCCTAAATACACAGCACTTCCTGTGGCACTGTGCTATCGCCATGTCTCTCTCTCTCTCTCTCTCTCTGTCTCTCTATCTCTCTCTCTCTCTCTATCTCTCTCTCAGCCCTGCATTAATGCCACTCTGAAGAGAAACTAAAGAGAAGGCTGATGCTTGCACAGATTTTACATCATGAACTAGTATCTCATGCTTGAAATTAAATTTGAATGTTTTATTTTTTTATTTAAAGGATTAAATAGTTTTTTATTTGTCCTTTTTTAAAGTTTATCAATGCCCAGGGTGAGGTTATATGTATCATACATTTACCAAGTAGAGTAACAGCTCATGCCGGATAACGGTGCTCTGTTTGACTTTGAGGTGTGGAGCACGTGAGAGGAGAGTGTGGCACTGACAGTGCTGTTGTGTGTACAAAGGAAAACTAATAAAGAGGATGAAAGCAACCTCCGTCATGCTGCATCTGCCCCATCTTTGCTTTGGCATCATTATGCGGGTCTTGGGGAGTGTGTGTATGTGTGTATGTGTGTGTGTGTGTCTGTATGTCTGTGTGTGCGCATACATATGTGTTTGTTAGAGAGAGAGAGAGAGAGAGATCTTTCCCTTTTCCTTCCCATCGGATGTGTGACCCTTAGTTTTTTTTACCAAGACCACCTCATCTAACCTCTCCGTATTTGTGGGCACTAATTCCCAATATGTGGATAATGCAGTGCAAAGTGCAGAAAATGAAGAGAGAAAACGAGGGAAAGAGAGACAGATGGAGAGAGAGAGCAGATTTAAATGTCTTTCTCTCTTTGTCCTTGCTTAGAGAGATAAAGAGGAGGACATCAGTAAGGCAGTCAGAAAATCAATCCCTGTCTGCCAGAGACAGGGAGAGAGAGAGAGAAAGCGACAGAGCAGAAAGAGAAGGCAACAGGGTGAGGGGAGCAGAGACAGGGCAAACAGGGCGATGCAAGAGGTATGATCACAGAGAGAGAGAGAGACAGAGAGAGAGAGAGAGAGAGAGAGAGAGAGAGAGGAAACACGCAACGCTTTAGAGAAGAACCCTATGTTCAGCGCCCCCTGCTCCTTCCAAAGATCTTCCATTCCAACACTCCCACTCATGACCTTTTATTTCCTCCTAAAACCGACCCCTCTCTCACCCCCACTCACCCCCTCTCTCACCCCCTCTCTCACCCCCTCTTTGCTTGACCTTTTTCATTTGCTGGCCCTGAAAAAAGTGAAACAGGAATTCAGGACAGCCCTCAGTCTTTAAGTCCTAACCAGTTTCCTTAAATGAAAAACCAGCACTTCGGGCGGATAAATAGAAGATGTGCTATGCGTGAGACTCCGCATGACTAACCTTATGCGTCAACGTTAAAACAGAATGTCTGCATTGTTAGGCTGCAGGAGCGCTTTTCCCTGTTTCACTAGGGACACTTACAAACAGTCCTGTGTGGGACTGATGTAAAAATGTTTTACTGCTGACAGTGTTGATCACTTACGTCACATTTACCCAAAAACACTTTTATCCGAAGTTGCTCAGAGCAAAACGAACACTCAAGCATTCTTCGTGCTGCTGGGGAATTTGAATTCCCCACTGTGTTGCACAGGCATTGTGCTTCCCCATTAGAGTGCCAGGAACGCAGTGCCTCTCGGTGAAAAAAGACCGCCAACTCTGTGACGGGATTGCACATCTACATCAACATCACATCTATCTCTTCACATCCATCTCTGGCTCCTGCCACAGGCAATGAAGGATATGCCTCAAAAACAGCCAGCAGCACCAAACGCAGAAAAGTCACCCACCATGGCCTCAATAGTCCTACACGCCACAGTGGGCGTTCACCATGGAAACATTGATCAGTGTTCATCGTGGAAAAGAGCAGGGTGCGGTGAACAGCCCAAGGTCAAAAGTAGGTCCTGGCACGCTGCAGTCCTCCACAGCAAGTGTGGTGTGATGTGAGGAACGTGGCTTCCTGAGAGCTGGCTGTTTCCTGTGGGGAATGCTGAGCTGGTTTCTGTGATCTAGTTTCTTCAGCTTCACAGCTCTATCCTCGCCTGTCTAGCCTCTCCCCAGGGTCTCTCTCTCTCTCTCTCTCTCTCTCGCTCTCTCTCTCACTCTCTCTTTCTCACTAAAACACACAAACACACTCTCTTACATATGCACATAACACATAAATAACTATGAGTGTCATTTGGAGTGCTTTCACGTCAGCTCAGTCAGGTTATTTTTGGATACCGGTGTGTAAAAAAAAATGATAACATTATAATATCAACTGCACAACACATCACTTATCACATTGACAGATTTTCAACAGCTTACTCTTCATCTCTACTCTTAATTAGTCCCTCCATCGTCTGAATATGGCTACTACAGCAGTACATTTAATCAGCCACAAAAGGAGAGTCAGAGAGTGTGGCTGTTGTGCTTATTCGAATGTATTACAATCCTCCCAGCTCCTGGGAATCCAGACAGCACAAATCACATCTCTTCCCAAAGCCACAGAAGATGGCCTTTGAGGTGTGTGTGTGTGTGTGAGTGTGTGTGTGTGTGTGTGTGTGTGAGTGCCTGTACAAATGTATGCGCATGTATAAATATGTGTGTGTGTTACGTGTGTGTTACGTGTGTGTGCGAGCATGTGTGCATGTGCTGACTGAGGTCACAGTCATCTGCCTGACGTAGTGGCTGCCTTTTTTTGTCCCCCACAGAGAACAGCACAGCACACACCACACACACACACACACACACACACACACACACACACACACACACACACACACACACACAGCACACACCACACCACAGCACTCTCTCCTCAGGCGGCGCAGGGCAAAAGTTTGCACTGAGCTCGTCAGGGCCACACAGCGACTCTGACAGCTCTGCCCGGGTTGCAGCAACAACAACAAAAAACTACAAATCCCACATAGCAGCTGACACTGGGCTGGTGCAGATCTGTAGGAATCCACTACACATCAGGGCCGGATCCGGGCCGGAGTCAAACGCGGTGTGGGATTTGTAGTTTTTGTTGCTGGGAGGCCTATCACTGTGTGCACTGTGAGCGGCAGCGGATGGACCCAGGTCTTTGATTTATAGAGGAACAGGCGCATGTCTTGAATCATTAATTGCAGCCCTGAAGTGGTGAGGGCTTGTAACTGATCATTGTAGCATGGACTAGACTGTGTGCCACTCTGCATTATTCCACTTTAACATCCCAGCCCCTGAATCACACAAACACCTCCAGGATCTTTATGGAAGTTTTATGTGTTTGTGTGCGTGTGCGTGTGTGTGTGTGTGTGTTTGTGCACGTATGTGTGAGTGAGTGTGTGCATGCGTGACACAGAGAGAAAGGGTAAAGGATGATAGGAAGAAAGAAAAATTATTTTAAAATGTGTGCGCGTGTGTGTATATGTATGTGTGTGTGTGAGTGTGTGTGTGTGTGTGTGTGTGTGTGTGTGTGCGTGTGTGCATGCGTGCATGCGTGGGTGTGAGTATGACTGAGTTGTGTAAGGCTAGCGCCACGCAAGCAGCCTTGCCATGGCGACCTGCCAGTTCTCGTCACCATCAACCATCGCCGCGCCAACATCATTGCCTGTCCTGACTTTGAGAGTGACGGGGCTGACAGAGCTCAGCGAGTGCGGTGGCCATTTTGGGAGCACATGACCCAGAGCGCTCCATTCTGCTCCGGCTGCTTTGTCGCTTCGTAGCATGCCCACATTCAAAAACCCTCAAGCAAACACACACACACACACACACACACACACACACATACACACACATACACACACACACACACACACACACACTAGAGAGTCTTTCACACAGTCACACAAGTCCTGGAGGAGCAACAAGCGCGCACACACATAAGTGTGGGAGGACCTTTTTATAATCTCCCCTTCTCTGATGTGAGCTGATGTGCAGATTCTCTGATTGCTACAGAGGTGCTGCTTTATAAGCCATTCGTTTTCTAATTGTGCACAGGACAACCCTGCCAAAATGTCTCTGCATGAGCATTTTTTTATTAAATATATTACACTCACAACTGTAATAAAATCAGTGTATGTGCCCACTGCAAGAAATGGAGAAATGGGCAGGCAGGCAAAGCAATAAAGCTGATTTGACTCATTTCATGCTCTTCCTCTGGACCTCACTAATAACCAAAAACCAAAAAGTGCTGCGCTTAAAAATAGCCTCAGAAGGAGTGCTTCTACCAGAGCCCTGTGCTCTTCGCAGAAATCCGAGGGGTGAGCAGAGAGCAAAAGCTTACTGCTGAATTATATACAGCATGTTCCACACGCCAACAGGTCCCATCGGAAGGGCGCTGCTGAGGGAAAATGTCACAGTTCAGGGATGAGCGCTCAGACAGGCCAACCGACAAGGGACAGTGGGAGGATATGAATATGCATGCCTGTGTGTGTGTGTGTGTGGGTCTTACTGAGTAGGACCACATATCACCCCACACACACTCATATAAAACCATAGAACACACTTTAAGGCAAGATACAAATTCCAAAAAGATCCTGATACTTGAATACCTGAATACTAAATAACAAAATGCATTATGGCATTAAAAGCAAACGTCAAGCCAAAACTTATGACTGACACTTTTTCATGGTATATGTTTGATGTTATAAGGCATTAAGCTGAGGATACCATATTCCGTAGTATCATATACATCTTTGCAGTATTTATAGTCTTAATTGCGCTCATTCTATTTTGGACTCTAATAAGTGCTGGTTGTGTCCACCTGAATGAGTGACATGCGGATGTGAGACGAATCTGAGCCACTCTCCTCCTGCAAACCACCTCCACATTGAATTCCCATTGAGAGAGAAACAGGCAGAGATGCACGTTTAAACTGGGCACACACACACACCCACACACACACACACCCACACACACACACACACACACACACACTCTCCACAAGCCCTGAAGAGCTGCACTCCGACGGGAGCTGTGAGTCAGAGTTAGAGAAATATGAGCCACACACTAACACAGACATTTAAACATGCGCACGCACACAAACATTTAAACATGCAGACACACACACACACACACACACACACACACACACACAAATACACATCAACATACACACAGAGACATTTAAACATGCCAACACAAAGATATTTAAACATCCGAACACACACACACATTATGAAACATACACATACACACACACACACTCAGCCTGAAAGACTTGTCTCTCTGCTTTGGGTGAGAAAGCAAAAAAGGCAAGCATGCACCACAGCGATCCCGCTTTTAAGCAAAACCACATTCTACAAGACAAACATATCTTTCAGCAGCACTTCATTAAGGTTCACTGAGAGTTTGTCTTCTGATATAGCACATTAAAAATTCAATGTGTGGAATTTTCAGGCCAGTACAGGAAGGCTGAGCTGCAGCTTGTTCTCTTTTCTTTTTGCGGTATTTGCTGTTGCTGGAGCTAGGGATGCTATGGCCTGATTAAATAAATGAGAACAGTTCCATTGCGATGAAAAGTTGCTCTGATAATAACAATGCGGTTTGCGATGGCTGGTTAAGTCCAGTCGTAACTGCCTCACTTGGAGTGAATACACAGTGAAACAAAGATGCTAATTTGTTGGATGCAACGGGTTTCTGTGTGAGTGTTTCTGTGTGTGTGTGTGTGTGTGTGTCTGTGAGAGAGAGAGAGAGAGAGAGAGAGAGAGAGAGAGAGAGAGAGAGAGAGAGAGAAAATATATGTGTGTGTGTATTTGCACGCTCCAACAGCGTGGTTTAACATATGTACTAAGTGGGTATGGGGATGTTATAAATCGGCTGCGTAGGCAGAGCACTTTTACGCTGTGTGTTTTGAGTAGGTGGAGAGGAACAGTTCTTGTGCAGGAGAGTGGGCGCACTTTCATATGTTGCTGGCAGGTAGTCATCAGTGAAATATGACCAGGATTTTAAACTGCTATTCTACTGATGTTGTCATTTCACAACCCTTCACACATGCAAGAGGACCAGGTTGGACTGAGGAACAGGAGGCATCACAAGGCTGCACTGTGATCTTACTTGGAGACATCACAGTGAGTGGATGATTTTTCACTCTTTGCCCCTCTCTCTTTATGGTCCCCAGCAGACTCAGATTAACTCACTGACTCACCAAGCCGTCAGGGCCATGTTAAATTGCTACTACTGCAGACCGGCAAACAACAAGCTTTGCACATCAATAATCAAAACACTGGAACATTGTACAATTCTAGAACAGTCATCCTGTTCGACTCCATATAGACATTTCACTCTGCCAGAGGCTGTGAAAAAAGCATGATGATGCCACAACTCTCCACTGTGGTTTCTCACTAGAACCACACTGGGCTAAATATTCACCTATGGTGCTGTGAACAGAAGAGCCACAAGCATTCAAATCCTGCCTTTTATTCATGACCCCCCCCCCCCCCACCCAAAAGCAACCAATACATGATTCAGTATCAAATGATAAATTAACAGAGGCTATCAAGCAACAGTTGTCCAGTTTAAAATATTGCTTCTGAAAGCTTGCCAAGCTGGATTAAATAACAAGTTCATTGAAAATGTTCCAAAATGGCCCAATCTTGTGTCATATTCTACAGTATGTCTGACAATGCATTGAAAGGCCCTGACATAACTGGATGGAATAGATGGGGGAAATAGAATACAACAGAATAGATTTTTATTTGCAGATCAAATATATTAAATTGCAAAATATACAAAACCTGAGTGTTAACCGATTCGTGTGTGTGTGTGTGTGTGTGTGTGTGTGTGTGTGTGTGTGTGTGTGGGTGTGTGTGTGTGTGTGTGTAGCCCAGTAACTCTCGTATTGATTCCCCCCTTCCCCTCTGGTCAAAGGATGTCAAAGGATAACATAGATTACATTCTGGGCAAAGAGGGTGCAATTCGCTCGACCCCCGACTAAGAGAAAGCATTCTCCAGAGAGTTCTCTCCTTCTGATGCCAGCGCGCTGATCAAGCAAATGTATCTGCTGCAAGGAAACAAAGGGCCTTGTAGTGTGATTTCTCTTCCTCCTCTGATCCTCTCCTCTCTCATTTAAAAAAGGCACTCTGCATCCGCTAGCCTCCTTCTTTCAAACACAAAACATCTGGTGTTCTTCTATTTTAAAAGATATATAAGAAGCCCTAAGTATGCCCGAGCAGGCTAAGTCACATGCCAAGTACTCCCACAGACAATACAGAGCCAATCTTAAACGCACAAACACAGCCGCCGCGCAAAAACAAAGTATGTGTACTGTATATACTGATTATGTACTGATTCCCCATAGCTGGCTCTTTGAAGTCAATGACAGTAAGTGCAATCCATAATTCAGTCCGATGAAGAGTGGGATGTGTGTATGTGGAGCTCGGTGGCGAGGGGAATGGCATGAGATGATGAGAGAGAGAGAGAGTCTCATCAGCACTTCATCCTCCTTCCTCTTTTATTTAGGTCATTAGAGTCATGATATGATCTCACACAAAGATGACATTTTGAACTGTGAACACACTTTTCCAGCTCACAAATGAAGGCATTTGTGCTTCACCCAAGTCATACTCATAGAAAACAACTCTTCACAGATGATCCAGGACACTTGCCCCAATACCACCACCTACCAAAGAATGTTAGACTACTTGCCACTGCAATGGCAGGTACCCAACATGACCCATGCAAACAAAAAAACATGTGACAGCTTTCCCAGAAACACTGGTCCTCAGGCTATTTTTACTTGCGCGTTTGTCATGCCAATTAAGATGTGGTGGTGAAGAAATAATGCACTGCACAACCTGTCACAGTGTGGCAAAGACAACGAGGTCCTCTTTCTTTACTAAGATATGCCATTTTTTCTAGCTTTGCACCCTCATCTGTCTTTCTCTCTCTCTCTCTCTCTCTCTGTCTCTCTCTCTCTCTCTCTAATCGTGCTGTTGTTGTTTTCACTCCAATATTCATTTTTATGCTCTACAGCATATGTTACTGTCTTACTGTGTGCTGGTAAGGTAATGATCTATACTAGGCTTTATTATTCTCAAACTCAATACGCCTTTTAACTTTGAAAAAAGGATTTTAGGTGCTAATGAACTGAAGATGTAAGTGGTTATTTAACCTCATCTTTCATCATTTGCCCGTCGACCCATGCAAAAAAACCAGAACACGATTAGCCAATTAAACGATAATGTCTACGGTTGTTTAGATGTCGGCAACTCAAAACTATTTTTGAAGACCAATCTGCCACTTGTTTACCCATTTTGTACTTTGCGAAAAGTTCATTCTGCTTTCATGTTTCCAGTTCAAGGCAGTTATGTGATGTAACAGTCTAGTGACACGCAGGCCGCTGGGAGGGGGGGGGGGGGGGCCGGGGGGGGACGCGGGGTACTAAGACGAGGCAGACAGGTGCTTCTAAGAGCTCAATCCAGTGACCACAGGGGAGGCCGGTGAAGACCATCAATGCCATTCAAAGGGCAGCCATGAGCCAAACCTCATATTACAGATCTCATGCTTTCTCTCTCTCTCCCTCTCTCTCCTCTTGTGCTTCTGTGTGCATATGAGCTATTTGAGAAGGTGTGCATGTGCATGTGTACTGACCACATGGTCTGGTGTAAGTGCATGTACTGTATGTCTGAACATCTTCTGGAGTTCACTTCAACTGTATGCAATACATGGGAGATTAACTCATGTCTCTTGAGGGAAAGGTGCTACATCAAGAGAAGAGACAGGCAGAAATCTCTGCAGTGGAAAATAACATACGAGTTTAAGAATGACGCTATCCCAGACAACGGGGAAAGAAGATTATAGAAGATTTCTAGAAAATCTACAAAATATTTGGTTCTGATCCACATCGGGCCTTGATACCAAGCACAGTGAACTGATCTCTCAGATGCTTTTTGTAATATGTTTCTTGAGAAAGTGCTTCCATCTCTCTCAGTGCACCTCATTTATGCCACACTTTTATGAGATCAAGCTGGACTGCCTCATTGCTATAAATATACAGGTAGCATATAGGCCATCCTAGTTTGAAGTGTTAGTCTGTCTCAGCATCATTGTTCAAAAGGACCTAACATCACATGCAGACAGGCTATCATACTCCATTAGAAGTCATTATCATATATATATATATATATGATAATATATATCATGGACTTAGAGCCCTTGTTGTATGTACTGTACTATGTGTAACTTGTATGTGTGCTGTGAATTGTTCATGGGTCTGTCTATGTGACCTGTTTTTCTAAGGCTATTGTACAAAGAGGAGAGACATACAAGTTTCATGGTCATCATTCACACTCGCTGCACAACAGTTCTCTGGTCCGCCAATTTATACAATACTCTTCTCTCCCACCAAAGTTTCATTCAGTAAAATGACAGCAAGGAAAGACTTGAGATTTTCTGATGTGTGCACACATGGGGAAAATATGACTAAACACAACCTCAACTACCAACCTTAAAATACCATATGTGCTGTCCAGTTTGCTGCTTGCTACATGTGGATTCACTTTTACATTTTGTCTATTAACCCCTAGAGCTGGCCTACATAGAGGCAGATAGATAATTGCTGAGATTCTCAATGGCCCACTTCCTGTACAGACGCTGCCTGGTACAGCTCATTTAACTCCAGGCTTATTTGCGGGCACCCTCTCTACCAGGCCAGCTCAATAGCCCCGGGCTCGTGACTCCCTCTACAACCTCTACAAACAAATAGGCAAGAAAATCCATTACGGGGCCCTGGTTTTCAGCGCAGCAAGATAGCCAGCAAGAGAAGAGAGGACATTAACCTCTAATGACAAGTGCCGTAAATAGCCATTTTATTATTACAATAAAAACACACACAGGGTGGAAAGGCCTTTCCAGTGCATGAGCATGTGTACAGATGTCACTTCTAAGAAACATCAAATGAAGCATCCCCGGTCTAAGTGAACATTCCTTCAGTAACACCCAAGGCTCCTTTAGCAAGAGAAGAAGACTGCCGACCACCATGTCCTCCTTTCTCTCCCCTTATCTCTGGTCCTCCCTTAGTCTCTAAGCAAATGTTGTCAAACCAATCCTTTCTTTAAAGGAGATGAGACTGAACTGCAACTCAGACACGATGAAGTAAAATCTTGGAATGCTGAAAGGACTCAGTCCTTTAGTGTTATATCTGTCACACTAAAAAATTGCAGTTCATCATTACTTGATTTAGGAATTAGGCTTTTGGGTGGATGTTTATAGCAGCCAGTTACAAATCAGAGATTGGTAGACTGCCAAAGTTCACCTTTACATACTAAAACATGTGACGTTAGTTTTGCAGTACAACGTCGGAACATACCTCCCACTTGTTGTCAGTTTTGTATTAGTAGCCCATTAACTACGTGATACTCACATGCATGAGTGACCGAGAAACTGTTGGAGGATTCAAGATTATCCACGTTGTAGTTTAAGTGGAACGGCTTTTCCGTTACATTTTGATTGGTGTTGTAGAGCTGGACAGCGAAGCGAAACGCGCTATGCTCCTGAACAGTAGAGCGCATGAACAGTCCACCTGAAACAGGAACATTTTCAATTAGAGTTAACATAGCCTACTTAGATAATATTTCAACTTTTTCAAAATGTTCTATGTCCGTCACGATTCGTAGGGAGATGTGGGGGACTGCCACATAGTTTAAAAGTATTAGGCCTACAAAAAAAATTAAACAAGGCAGATGTTACACATACTAAGGCTATGTAAGGCTACTATCTGATTTAAAGTTGTCACTTAACTTTAAGAGCAATTTCGTTCCATGCAAAAGGTTCAAGGTCCTATCACACACAAATAACATGGAAAAAAGTAATGACATTGCCTACCTATGTTAATTTGATTTGGAAATCCCGCAAAAGATTTACCGACGAGACACGGGAGAAACAGGACGGTCGCTATCAAACGGTGCCCCATTTTCTCCTTTGGCTTCAACTCCGCGAGCGAAAGTGAGACGGGAAAATCATGAACGCGGATGGGAGAAAGAGCAAAGAAAAATCTGAACGATGTGAATGGACTTCTCTGTCCACTGCGCCAAGGATACGCAGCGAGAAATAAGACGAAGTACTCGCCCAGTCGCGAAGCACCCAGTCGCCCAGCCAAGACGTCTGTCCAGAGGACGGTGGACTCAAGAAGACTACAGTTCGCACTGTAAGTAGCCTACGAATCGACTAGCAACATCACAGAGGATGATAACTCGCTTTGACGTTGGATAACACTAACATCCCATCCGCACGCAGCGCTGCTGCAGCCCGGCTCGTGCGTGTGTGTGTGTGTGTGTGTATGAGGGTGTAAATGTGTGTGTGTGCGCGTGTGTGAGAGAACGAGAGAGAGCAAGAGAGAGAACAGCTCACGTTAAAAATGTTACCAATAGCTCTTTGAAAAAAACTCCAACCTTTTTAGTCAGTTATTATCTGTTCAATAATGCCCGTGGGTGACTAGAATTTTAAGTAGTCGTCCTCTTTGAAAATTCTATAACAGAGGTGGCGTGTCCCATTGCCATTTGATACACCTTCAAATATAAATTGATATAAAAAATGTGGCATAGAAGATGGATTAGAAGACGTAAAATGTAATTTTACAAATCAGTCCCTGTATAACTGTAGGCTATATTTAAGAATAATCTATGTCCAGATTGAACTGTGTCAGTAAAATCAGTTCTCAACCTTAAATGCTTTGTCACAACTGGTTTCATGCTTAACACGTTCTTTCACACTAATTTGTAAATGAATTACTTCCCTTCCTAACTGTATTCCTCAGTATCACTTCCGCTGCAGTTCGGTGGGGGAGTGTATGGGTAAATGGATCACAATGTGCAATATTTATCAGGAGGATGATGGCTTTTTTTCTCCATGCAAGTTTCAAGGGCAATTGCAACTCGTCAGCACACAGACAGGGCTTCTCTGACAAGGCCTCTCGCTTGGGGTCTGAGTGGATCAATGCATATTGATTCAGCAGATCTACCACATTAGAGTAGATGCCTCTGCTTTAGGTCGTACTAGAAAAGACACTCATTATCATGCAGACTAGAGGGGGCAATGTGCTCCTGTGTGCAATTGGAACAGAATACATTTATTATACATGGATTCTGATAGGTCTCAAGTGCAGAGCATGTGTACAGGACTTCATGCACAGAATTGTGAAAAGTAGAGGATAGAGCATGTATGCCTCGTGGAACTTCACTCAGTGCATGGGGGAGGTGAAACAAAACATTTTATGTTTTTCTTTGCTTCTCTCTTTTTCTTTTTTTCTTTTCTTTATACACATAAAGAAGACACAAAACCAATGCTACCAGATAGATGCTATCAACAGAATGACCCTTTAATTACCCTGCCACACCTTAACATGTCCTCCTCACTCGGTTCCTCCCGGACAATCACCCCCTGAAACAGCTCATTTGGAATGCATTCGATGCATATTGTTATTAAGGCTGACACTTCTGCTCCTAAATTGTGCTTGGCTGAATTGTATTTTAGCCATGCTTACATTCTCAGACAGAGGCACGCCTCTGACATGTCCCCTGCCCTGTTCACCTATGAGTGCATGCTTGGCACTGATCAAGTAAACATGTACCTCATGTTATTTTACACCTAAAGCACAGAAAGACGCTATGACAAATTAAATATTTGTCTGCATCAAATGCATATAATGATATTAATAGTAGCAAACTCAGTACTTCAGTTGTTTGTATTAGTCCTGGTCAGTGTTGGCTGTTCAGGACACATAACCAGCATCTATCCAGTTTAAAAGAACTCCACTCTTTTTCTGGCGACTTTTCTGTTAGCACATTTTAAATTTTAAGAGAGCGTAACAAAGCTTACATTTCATGACAAAGTGAACACATCTGCCAGTTCCTTCACTTTGGTGACTTTCATTACACCTTGGACTATTCTGTGAAATAATGAAATTCTGTTAGTTTTGTCTGCACACTTATATGGGAGACCTTGTGGCAACTTGCCCTCTGCAAGTGCCAGTGTATCTCAAGTCCTTGTGCAAATATTAAAATACTCTTTTA
Source organism: Clupea harengus (assembly GCF_900700415.2). Lineage (NCBI taxonomy): Eukaryota > Metazoa > Chordata > Actinopteri > Clupeiformes > Clupeidae > Clupea > Clupea harengus. Next base: position 1,022,096 of record NC_045159.1, on the reverse strand, counting down.
TTTGTATGAAGCCATTTACAGCAACGTCTAAGCCATAGGACTAGTCTGTGTGATCAAACACTTGCCCATTGCCCTCAAGACACACATGAATTTTTCTTGACTAATAATGACTCGCTTATGACCTACGGATGAGGAATAAATATTATTCTATTTGAGAAAGTATAGTGTGTGGTGGCCATTTTGTGTTTTAATGATAATGAAATATGTAAGCATTTTAAGCCAAACTACCAAACACTGGTACAAGATAATTGGCCATTTGAAAAAAACATCATATAACCACTCACATGTAAGCAGGCAAAATATCTCCCTCTCTCTCTCTCTCTCTCTCTCTCTCTCTCTCTCAGCATAGGCCTGAGGGACCGAGCTGGCCTATATTCAGCCGAGTTCCACTTGCACAGTGAGCAGTGAAACAAACCCCTCCCACTCTCACTAATTAAGACTGTGGAGGAATCACCGTCTCTCTCTTTCTCTCTTACCCCTCTACTTTCATCCTTCATGTAGGGATGCAGAGAGTATGAGTGTGGGCACTACTGGCTGGTGATATTTAATTACATTATAAATAGCAACCAAGATTTCTCAAGTCATTATTTGCCCTACTTAGGGGCAGTATTTGGAAGGTCCTTGGCTGACTGGCCCAATGTGTTTCAGGTTCACGCTTAGTTTGTTATCAAATATGCTGTCATCACTCCTTTTTCCTGCATGGTATTATCTGGCGGTAATGTGGCTGGCTCCGATCGTAGGCTATTTGAGTGTGTGAAATGGGTGGCATATGTTTGACAGCCTGAGGTCTGTGGGTGCATGCTCTTCAGATGGAGGTTTACATGTGTGAGCATGCATGTGTGCAGATGCCGTCTGTCTGTTAGGCTGAGGGCGTTGCTTAGACCTGATGAGTAGTACTGACACTGGCATACACAGGCACAGGTAGGATCTGATGCTCCAGTGGTTCAGGCCCACTGGAGGCATGTGTGTATGTGTGGGTTTCAGTATGAATACTGTATGTGTGGGATTGTGTGTGTGTGCGCCCGCATGCATGTTTGGTCAAGCGCACCCTGGACGAGCATATCTGGCGTCACCTAATTAAAAATGAAAAATCGGTTTGTAAATACGGTGGCTCTCTGTACACAGCAGCAGGGCTTTTGTCATCCGCTGTCATTCCACATCACTGCCACGTGGTGACGGCTGCTCAGAAGCGCGGCGATGGAGGAGGGTGATGCAGCCCGCGGGGCTTGTGTGGTGGGCCACTGTTGAGCCAGCAGAGCCTGACTTTTTCCATTAAACTCAAATCTGCTCAAATCACATAGCACCCCATAAAAGGGCTGGAGATTCACTCATTACTGTAAGCACTCTGGAATCACTCACTATCACAACTATCAAAGCAAGATTGCATACAAGCAAGCATAGGGCCATGTCATACAGAATCATTATAATAAAACAAATACAAATAAACAGGATTGAAATGAAACACTCCATTAAAGAATTACATTTTCCTATGGAGTCATAATATGATTTCTCCTAAATGCCCACAAATCTAACAATAGCGCTGTTTAAAATTAGAAACCATAACTTGGATTACATAGTGATTTCACACTAAATTTTCCTCTGCCCATCTGTCTGCAACCCTGGCTGAGTTTTTGGAGTGAAATATTCCCCCCCCTGATGGTTTAGTGATGGTTCAGAAACGGACAAGAAAACACCTCTGCTCAGCACACTGTGTTGGCAGATGCTGTGCTGCTTGTGTTGCCAAATCAGCTTCCCTGTCCTGTTCTGTGACAGGTGCCTAAATTTCTCGGAGTCTTTTCTGCAATGCTCTGGGTATTTCTTGACATTTTCAAGATGAACTGGGAGAACACATAATTCAACGGTTCACGTCGATAATTCCCAGTCTGTCTGGGCGCATTTGTGAATCTGTGCGGAATGGTAACCTTATTAAATGTGACAATGCAATTATAGGGTCAGTACGCGTGCAGACACTATTATCAAATGCGGATGTGTGGATATCGGCAGTGGTGCTACCGTTTTTTGTAACTATCAGAGGTCAACCTCTCCTGACTGATTCTAAATTGTTTTACATTCTTATTTACTATAGTAGTGTACGGTCTCCTAAGCACGACCTCTTGCCTGTTTTTAACCTCAAAGACATTAACTTTAATTAAACATGTAGATGTTATCGACAAACGACTGGCCACCCATAGGTATCCACTTCACTCACGGCAAAGACAGAATGGCAAAACTGGAAATATAAAGCGACAGAAAGCAGAGGAGTGGGTGAGGTTAAATCGTTCCTTCGCCGTGAGCCGCTGATTTTACATGTTGTTAACCGCGATAGGCCCATATAAAACGCGGAACGAGATGAGCGCTCGCTCGCAGAGCAGCACAGATTTCACGTCTGGCTACCGCTCACCTCATGCATAATGCATAAGGATCCACTCTGCTCCCGCCTCCACTCCAGTTAAGCGGCACAATGGAGACACAACAGTCTCCCACAGGTAGGAGCCGGCGCTGCACTCCACCACATCCCCACAGCTCGGCTGAATCAGTGTAGAGATTAAACTGCACCACTCACAGCAGCAGAATACACCTCAGAACGATAGCATAGTCGCCATACTGGAAGTTAATAAGCAAGCAATAAGCAAATGGAAGATAAGCAAATAATGGTGGAAAAATTCAGCGTTGAAAACATGGATGACAAAGTGTGGTGTGATTTTGTGGGCGTATATGTCTGTGATGTTTTTGACAAATGTGTTTTATGACAGATTTTTTTTCTGATCTGTCCATTGTGAGAGTTTTGAGCAGGCAGTTCTAAATGTATTCACAAGCGCTAATTGTCTAGCGGCTCTTGTTGAGCACTTGCCACTTTTCCTTCAGTAAAAGGGCATCGTCATGGGAACCATTTAGCATCTCATGCCTGTCCAAATGAATGCAGGAGCCTACTTATTTTAGATTGAAACATCTTATGTCTTATGCCTCTTATGTCACTGAATATTAAAAAAAGACATTGGGCTTTGTCAGTCCAGTGTAGTGATGTGTTTCCATCCTGTTGGCTAAACTCCATAAGCTTGTCCAGTCATAGATTCCATCTGAGTGGAAAATTTGGGGCTTGAGAATCCCAGAGAATGTCAGACTTCAGCAATAAATCCTAGGGTCTGTTTAAAGGTCCTTATGGATGTGCTGTTAGTACCCAATGAATGCACCTTAAGCACCAATGTACCAAATTCAACGACTAACTTCTTAATGTATTCAGCATACTTCCCAAAATAAGGACTTGGCTGGATGTGACTGTATTTGTGCTGATTACTGCATGTAAAAGAAAGAAAAAAAAACCCAAACAAGTTTAGCCTACGGGGGTCATGTCAAGACTACTTCATGGTGACGTCAAACACTGAAGTTCTAGCCATCTGATGCAGATCATGGCAGACAGTTTCTGTCAAACAGATGTGTCTCTGACAACTGAAATAACAGCTTTAGTCCAGAACATCATTTCAGGAGGCCCCAATGCATCACGGTGAGCCCTGTCGAGGACACCTTAGCTGTTAGAGCAGAGGTCGCCAACCCGTCGATCGCGATCGACGTGTCGATCTCGAAGACCTTCCCTGTCGATCTCCAAAATTATTATTTTTTTAAATACAGAAAAAAAAAAAAAAAAATTGAACATTTTCTGAAGTGTCTTCTGAAATGTTTTCTTACGGACTTCGGAAGAGCAAAGTCAGAAAAGATCTCCGCCTGATTCATGAACGCCAGCTATTTAAATCCGAGGATGTCCGTAGAGTTGATGTGAACGTAATCACCAACGATTTCTCACAAATAGCCCTTCCCACTAAATGCCCCTTCTAAAGCAGCTTGCACACTGCCCCGACAAACGCCAACATTCCCCAACAAACGCCAACAAACACCAACAGTTGCATGCGGCAGCAGTTGGTGTTTGTTGGTCACTGTCGGGTACTGTCGGATTGGGTAAAGTTTCAGAATGTCTGCCCAATGTAGAGAGATTTCCAACATTCTGACAGCTCGCAACTAGGCTCAACTCGCGTGCATGACATCCTCGAGCTCTCTTGGATGTCATTGTTATGTTGGTTATCGGCCAGTTTGTTAAAAAAAAACGATATCCTAAGTCTATTTATAGATTAACGTTATGTATTAGCTTACCCAAACGAACGGTTTTCCAGACAGATATTTGTCTATTTTTACTTCTACGACTCGTTTAACACTGCAACGTGTTTCTAAATATTAATGTTAAAGGTGACACGTTACATGAGTACGTTTGCGCTTATGTTAGTTATCGGCCACTCCCACTTCATTCCAATTACCGCGTTGGTTTTCGAAATATTAATATGCACGCATACTGTCGTACTGTCGTCGTAAAATAGGCTGTGCAAATATTTAGGCACCCTAATCATTTTCATGATTTGAATACCTGTAACTACTCAATACTGAATAATTGCAACACATAATTAGTCTGATTAGCTTGTTAAGCCTTCAATTCCATAGAAAGGTGCATTCAATCATTAGAAAAACTATCTAAGGTAGCCAATTGCAAGATGTGCTTCTCCTTGATTCTCCTCTGAAGAGTGGCAACATGGGGGCCTCAAAAAAACTGTCAAATGATCTGAAAACAAAGATCGTCAGTGTTGTGTTGTAACTTCAGTTGATAAATAAAGCAGTTCATATCCAGCCTGCTCATTGCAAATGTGTTTTTTCTTGTTCATATTGTGTGCGGTTAACAAATATTTTCCTTTTTATGTTGCACTGAAATTAAGTGATTTAGTGTGTTCTTGGCCACATCAATTTGAAAGCTGGACCAAAGTGTTTAATTTCATTCAATTACAATTAGGCTAAATAAAAAGTTAAGTTGTAAGTACAGTCTGGACTCTGGACTCTGGACAGTCTTTTTTTCTCAACGCCTCAATAGGTAGATCTTGCCTGTCACCAAGGCAGAGGTTGTGATCTTTGGCCAAAAAAGTTTGGTGACCACTGTGTTAGAGTATGATAAACACATCGGCAGAGGTTTGTTCTAAACACAGACCCCTCTATTACACAGCAAGCCAGATCAGCTGGGGGGCAAGTCAGGACCAAAGGGGCAATTCATCAGAGAGTGTGTCCGTCCTCTAAAATGGGCCCAGGGGAAACAAACCGCCCTTCCTGCCGTGCTGTAGCCTTGTACACAAAGTCAGCATATTTTTCAGGATGCATGAGGAGCTGATGCCCGAAGCTTGTCTGGCTTAGACAACAATTTTGTATCACAGTCACTTACCATCATTAGCATCTGAATCCACATTGTTATAGATGTTACTGCTGAGAAGAGAGGGAAAGTGACACGTACAAAGACGTGTATTTTCTACATGTCAGCAGCACAAACTTAAAATATATCCAGTTTGAAATTAAATGTTTGCAATTGAAATTGCTGCACGCACATTACAGAATTGTTCAATTAAGCCTAAAAAAAACGAAATTATTATTATTACAGTTTAAAATCTGAGTTGGGCTTGGCAATATCGGTAAGGGAGGAACTTTTGTTTATTACTCTGACAAACACATTTTTATTTAATAAAAAAATATTTCACAGAGATTTGACAACAAAATACATTTGACAACATGAAAATATGTTGTGGATAAATAATTTATTGTGAACTATAAATCCCTTTAAAAGCTCCATGACCTGTACAAATATGTTAAGGACCAGATGATGTTAAATGATGTTGATGTTAAAAACAACAAAACATTAAAAACAAAGAAAATGAAACCATCCCAAAAACAACAGTTATCTGAGGAGACTTGCTCGAGTGGCTCCGTCTCCCTGGCCTTCCTCCCGTTCATCCTCTTCCTCACTTCCCTCCTCTGAGCTGTGCATGACAGCCGCGCTCAGAACCTGCAGGTCACCCAGCACTGACATCAACGCATCTGAGAGCCGAAAGGACACAAGGGGTGGACACAGAGGTAGAGACAGAGACAAGGACACAATGATCAAAGACACAGCGTCCTCTTAGCATATGTTGACATGCCAACAGAGGGCAACACTGCTGAGAAACACTGCCTGGATTGGACACAGTACAAAATAAAAGGTTGTTTGCCATTGCCCCCGAAATTCACCACTAACAGTTTGCCCTTCATTTCACTTTATTGGCTTCTGACAACAATGCAGACTTTTAGAAAAGAAAACTACCCACAGTGTTGTCAAGGGCGTCGTTAGGAAAAAAAACATGATAGCATAGAGGTGTTTACCGTGAGCCTGGGGCTGCACCACCTGACCCTCCTCCCCCCTCTCCCGCTGCGGCTGCTGCTGCGGCTGCTGATCTGGGGCCTGTGGAGGGCGGCGCCCCGCGCCCCTGAGTCTCCTGTACTCACTCATCAGCCCCTGCTCGTGCACCACCGCCTGCAACATCAGTCACAAGGAATCAAAGGATGGAGCGGCCCGGAGCGGCCCGGCGCGGCCCGGCGCGGCCCGGCGCGGCCCGGCGCTGCCAGCCTCCTGGAGCTGCCTCGGGGCCCCTCAGTCTGAAGAGGGCTCTGTTCCAGGTTACCTCTTCTTAAAAAAGGAACTTTTTTTTGGTCTCCCTTGACATGATCATCATAGGCTTGCTCATGGTGAGCTTAAAACGTGCTTTCTGAAAACCGCCTAGAGAAAACACTCATTGCCACAATGTATATAGGATCGGACTAAGCTACTGTTGTTGAACGTATGCCAGTCAGAAACAAACACCAATATCGGTTTACAAAGGAAATGGAGATGAAAAGTGAGATACCATTTGCTGTTCTTGTGGTACAGGAAGAACTGGTTGAGAAGATAAAAGTCCACCAAGGAGCAAATTGACTGGTTAAAATAAACTGGTGCAAGTAAAAGTATGTGGTAAAAACATAGCAGGACTTCTGCTTTAGTGTAATGATCCCTTTAGCGCTGCTCAGCAGGTAGATCCAGCCTGCTGCTTGAACCGAGGTACATAAGGAGGTCGGCTGACAGACGGATATGGATGGGAAGGGGTGGCGGCGCATGATTACATGTGTACTCACCAACAGCAGGTTCCTGTCTCTGTCTTTGTCCTTGAGCTGCTTGTTAAGCAGAGTGATCTCTTTGAGGGCGTGCTCACTTTGGAGCGCTTGTGCCGCTCGCTCCTGCTCTCGAGCCCTCTCTGCCTGCCGCTCACACTGCCGCAGGGATACCACTGCGCGCAACGCACACAAACACACAACGCATACGCCCACCACGCATACACCCACACACAGACATCACGCATACACATCACGCATACAAAGACACCCACACATCACGCATACACAGACACACACACCACGCATACACATACAGAGAGAAACATTAAATGGATGGATGTTTGACTGCTAGCTGTGTGGGGGCAGGTAAAAGGGTGGGAGTGTGTTTACCTGCTTTAGTGTGTTCTCTTCGGGCTGTGTTCACTTGAGCCTCCAGGGCCCTTAGCTGGGTTCTGCACCGACTCTCCACTTCTGAAAGTTTCTGCTTTGATTCTATGAGCAGGACATACACAACACACACAGGACACAAAAAGGGCTCAGTTCAGACATTGTCCACTAGAGGACAGCAGTGAGCTTCAAACTTAGGTTATAGAAAAACGTATTCATTAATTCAGAGAAATGATGTGGGATTTCTTTACAATTATAATGATTACACCATATTGTCAATCAGCCATTAAGTTCACAAAGTTAATGAATTTAATGACCCATGCAATAATCCTTTGCTCAGACTCCACAAAAAGCTGTATGAGCAAGCTAGTTACAGTTCACACCATGTGCATCATTTTCCTTTCCGACACAGATTCTTGTTTTTTCTCCAGAATCTAAATTGCACCAAATCTAACATATGGTTCGTTTTTGGTTCCCTGTCAGAACTGTAATTAATTCAAATACGCTTTCCCATTGGCTCACCCTGCTCAGTCTGCTCTTGCTTGAGTTGAGCCTCCTCACGCAGCTCCGCAAGGAGGCCCTCCAGCTCCCGCCTACGCTCGTGTCCCTGCTGTCGCTCCATCTCACTCTCCCGGCGACTGGCCTCAGCGTCCCCAGCCTCCTGCTGGCTCTGCACCAGGGCCTGACTCAGCCGGCCCACCTCAGAGTCCACTGGGGAAGCCACATCACGCACAGGTTAGACCCCAGACCTCCCAAAGAGAGCCTGCAACTCCAGCTGGACTCTCAAGTGATGCATTCAGCGCTCAGAGAGGACAGTACCCACACAGTAGAATCTATGGTTAGGGTTAGTTGGCCTTCTTAGAAGAGTAGGGTTCTTCTGATAGGGGTGCCAAGATGATTTACTATAGTGTTGCATACTGTAAATAGACGTAAGGTAAAAATGTAGCCCGTGCTGAAAGGGAATGTGGATGAGCTCACTCTTATCCTGCAGGTCCGTGAGGGCACTCTGGATCAGGTTTGGGGTGCGTTTGAGCTCCTGTGCCAGTTTATCCCTCTCCTCACTCAACATCGCCACCTCTGTCTGGAGGTCTGCAATGCACCTTCTGCACACAACATTTAGGATGTTACACACCTCAAACCAAAGAGTCTCACAAGACTGTATTCATACTCTGACTGCTTCAGTTCAATGCTTGACTATATGCGTCCGCGTTATAAATCTTTAGTACCTGTCTGAAAGGGTCTCTGTAGGTTTTGCGGTCTGTTGAACTTTTCTCAAAGCCTCTCTTCTCATTAGCAGACCTGTACATATAGAAAAACAGGGTCAGATATATTAATTCAAATATATAGGAGGGACAGAACTGCCCACTCAGGCAATACCATTATCTGTATCATATGTCATTTAAACTTAAATATGTGGCTCTTAAGGCAAAAAAAAAAAAAAAAAAAGACACACACACAAACATACCTTGAATAGTATCAATTCTTCTTGTGGCAAAAGTAACTCTCTGTCCTAAGCCACTGAGATGGCTCTGAGCAGACTCCAAGTCAGCCACGTTCCTCTCAAAGAGAACACCACAGCTAAGACAGAAATATGATGTGAAATAGTTTTTTTTTTTTTTACTTATTAGTCATTATAATTTTTTTTTTAAACAAAAATGTGTGTTCGTCTATGCACCTTTGCACATTCTCTGTGATATCCTTTAGAGCTTTTGCACAGCTCTGGTTTTCCTGTCTCAGTCTATCGTTTTCCTCCTTGACCCTGGCCAAATCCTGTTTCAGCGTCTGTTAAACATACAAACATGTACAAACACATGGCAGTCTAGGTCAGAGATGGGGACAGGGTTCTCATGTCTCCATTCCAACCCAGGAGGAACACACCTGTTACAACTAGTCAGCTGTCTGGACCGGAGACTGCAGCCCGGTTTCCATCCAACGTCTTCATGCACAATTTGAATATTCAAATAGGAAATACTGCGTGGACACACTTGGAATTTGCATACAATATTCGATAATATCGATAAGAAATTAATTTGTATGAGGGGTTGATGGAAAACTAAAGGTGATGGTTTATTCGTATTATAGTGTATTTGTTGCGATTTCATGATGCGTTTCCATTAATGTTACCCTGACAATTTTAAGATTTGAACCCGCAACTCCTCCTTTGATTAAGAGTGTCCAGTTTTAATATGCATAACACAGCTGATGGAAACGAGCACACATTTTCAGGAATGCACTTCAAATATGTGAATGAGTTGGATGGAAACACAGCTTGTGTTGAGTTCATAGGGTCAAATGAATCAGGTGCGCCACTTCTTGAGTTAAATGAAAACCTACAGCGACAGCGGCCCTTCATGGACAGGTCTGCCAAGTCATGGTCTTGTTGAAGGACACAAGCACAAGGAAACGCAAGGCAGAGACAGCCGCAGCGGCACACTGACCTGTGTGTGGAGACACTGGAGGTCCAGCTGAGCCTGCCGGTCCTGTAGCGTGTGCTGAACCAGACTGTGCTGGTTCCTCTCTCTTTCCAACTCCTCCTCCAGAGAACAGATCTGAACACAAAATGACACACACACACACACACACACACACACACACTCGCACACACACACAAACAAACAAACAAACACACACCCACACACAATTAGTTCTGTTCTGTTTAGCAATCAAGTATAGAACTATAATCTGTGCGAAACTAATGACATAGTATGTAACCACATCATTATTTTCCATTTCAACTGAGAATGCATATTGTAATGAAATTATATGGGCTCATTATATGTGCCCAGTAATGAGAACCAGTAAGAGTCCACATTAACAATTAAGGCAGTACATTAAGTCATTTGTGGAATACTGTTTTGCTTCAGTGCATTAATCTGTATGCACATGGCATGCCCACAATTAAGTGAAGTGGCCCTTGTGCTTGGACACACACACACACACACACACACACACACACACACACACACACACACACACACACACTCAGTGGACTTACAGTGGTGTGCAGAGTGTTCTTCTCTCCGCTGAAGTTCAGGTCTTTGGACCGCAGCTGCACCAGGAGTATGAACACCTTGTGTCTCCACTGGGCCAGCACTCTGCTGCCCTTACCGCTGCCTTTCAGTATAGAGCCGCAGTTCATCTGCACAGAACCAAACACGAAGTTCACGTGCGTGGCCGCCCGACATGCCTTCAGTTAAGCTCAAGTGATAATAAAGATTAAATGGGGTACTGGCATTTAAAATGTCCTCAACAACCTCTAACAACAAGCATCCACCCTTCTATAAACCTCCTTGTCCATATGTTCATGCTGCAGTGCTAACCACAATATCATCATGTAGTCTATTAGCTGAAGTTCATATGTTATATATTATGTAGCATGGAAGAGTATGACCACATTTAGTGTCTGTAATCACATGTTGCCTGTAATTGAATATGCTGTTTGTCCACTGAACTGTGGGGGAAATTCCATCCATAAACATCCCCTCTGGGTTGGCCTCATTGAGCCCACAGCAGACAATGGGTAAGTATAGAGTGGTCACTTGGATGGAGGGTTGTGCGAGATCAGCAGTGCTCTGCTCACCTCATCATTGAGCTCCTTCTCCTGGATGGCTAAAATGTCATTCACAGACTTCAGCCTGATGTCCACGAGTTCCAGGGATGTCTGTAGGGCCTCTTTCTCTTTCTCCAGTGTCTATAATACAATCACAGCAAATACCTAAAACCGAAAAATCCAAGACTACATCCAAATGACAAAGGGTGAAACAAAAAAAATGTGGCTTGCTAGCAATTGGATCTAAACGATGAGACAATGATCGTGTCCAATATATCTTCTTACATATGTTCTTCCTCTACCTGTATTTTCTCTGTCAACCTCTCCTGTTCTCCTCTTTCTGGAGTAAGTTGGCCAATGTACGTCCGAAGACTCTGAATCGTCTCTCCCTGAGCCTCAAAGTCTTGATGCAATTGCCTGAGCACAACACCAAAGCAAAAGAGCCCATGAAAATGTACTCACAATAACAACAAGTTGCCCATTTAATTAAACGTTCATAACATTGCGCCCCCAGGAACCTATTCTGCCAAGTGAGAGTTGGTAGTGTGCAACCGATCCTGCATGGAAGCGCTTTAAAAAGGGACCCAAAAGGAACCCTCAAGCACACAGATTTAAATAGATTTCAAAACTTCTAACTCAAATAAAATAATGTACATCAATTCATACAAAAACTACCATACCCAAGGTATCCATAGGTTTACACAGCCTGAGAAATGTGCACATACCGTAGCTGTTCTCGCAGGACATCTCTCTCTGTGCTGATATCCTGCAAACGGCCTTTAAGTGAAGTTACTTCCTGGGTGACATCACTCATTCTGAGCTGCTGGTCACTATTGACCCGTTTCAAAATGTCCAGTTCTTCTCTATGGCCCGATGACATCTGCTCCATCTAAAAAGTCAGATAGATATTTTTCAATTAAAGTATGCCCTATGGCATCTCATTATCCTGTGGTGTTTTGAGATCATTGCTGAACATTGAGGCAACATCCAAGAGGACATCGTCAACATAACCCTGGCAGTTCAACATCCAAAATGCTCGATGTTTTGACTGTCTAATGCCAAACAGTCTACAGCTGACCTGACTCTGATGTGTCCGAATGGCTCTCTCTAGCTCCTCTCGAAGCCTCGATGCTTCTAAGATGGTCTCCTGCTTGGCTTGGAGACTCTGTTTCTGGGATTCACATGTCAGTCTCTGGACATCCTTACTGGAGGCTTCCTGCTCCCTCAGATACCTATTCCGTTCTTCAGAAAAGTCCCTCTGGAGTTTGTCTAACTACAATCAGAAAGAAAAACACAATACCATGTAGCAACATTTCATTTGCCAAACAATGTCATGGCACCACTAAGCAAGACAGTGTTCTTCTAGATAACATGCATTGAAAAATGTGAGGCAGATTTATAGAACATGTATTTGCCACAGAGACGTGACTAGTTTCTATCCCCTGACCTGAGTGGTGAGTTTCTCTCTTTCCTCTCTCCTCTGGGTCAGCTCCAACACGTTCTGGGCCAGCTCAGCTTTACAGCGGCACATCTCAGCACGCAACTCCTCCAGCTCATGATTCTGCCTGTCATTTAGGGAAAGAGTCAGGTGCAAAGACAACATTAACAAGTTGTATGTGCAACCATTTGACCAAACCAAACTTAAAAACAAATAGCATGGGTGTACCAATAAACGTTTATATTTGTATTTAAAACACGTATTATACTACGTGTCTGTTAACTAATAACCAACATTACCATTTTTTTTTTTTTGAGGGGGTACCTGTGAATAGTGCTTTCTTTCTCCCTCATCTCCTCCCTCTGTCTGACAGCATTGTCTCTCAAGGTCTCCACCTGCCCTCGTAGCCTCTCGCTCTCTGCACGCAGTCTTTCAAGATCCAAACGCCACTCTGACTCCAGCCCGCCTCGCTCTCCACACCTGGGAAGACAATATCGCAACAGTCTGCATGTAAGCCTTGTTCAATCTACAAGGTGGGCTATATCTGATAGTAAAGACATCCGTATCCCTAACGCGTGTGGTTACCTTGCCGAGTGAGTGTTGTGCTGAGCTGAAGGTGATCGGTCCCTTTTTTCCTTGAGTCTCTGATTTTCTTCACGAAGTTCCAGTATCTCCTTATTGGTCTGGGCGATGGCCAGCCATGGATCCCCTGGCATAGATGTAGATAGAGGGGTCCAAGGCACTGTTGTCTCACTAAATCTCTGGGGTCCTGACAATGCCGAATGACCGATGCGGGAACCTGTTACTGATCCAGCAGAGAGCTGATGTCCTGGTAGGGAAGCAGGTGTGGAGTGGTGGCTCGAAATGAAATGAGAAGGGGGCATCAGATTCCTCTGGATATTCCCTGAAAAAAGAACAGTACGGTGCTCAGAAATGTCTAAGAAAAAGCAGTACCCATGTAAGATCAATATTGCTATTCTAGTCATGCTGTCTCCTATGGCAACACTACTCAACATAGAGCAGCATAACAACTGGTCTGCAAACAAACTTTGCTACGCTAAACAACCGATTAACGCCAGCATAAAATTACTGAATTAATAAGGCTTTTTGATTGAAAAGGACAATGCAAGTAGATAGTTACTTTACTTACTTCCAACATTTGTTGATATAAAATCAGCTGGAGAAGTCAGTTCTTCACCGGTACCACGTAGGTTCATTTCGTCTCCTTTTGCTAGGCACTACCTCGTTACTAAATGACAATATTTACAGAGAACACATCTATCCGAGCATTTATAAAACTAAAACACAATGTTATGGTAAACGCGCCATCAGCTTTGAAACGTTCCTTGCAACGACAGTCGGACAACGTTACTTCCGTTTTCTCTTCTGCGCAGAAGCAATACGTCGCTAAGTCCCGCCTACCAATAGATCACAGAAGTGCGTCGATCCCATGGTTGATTGAACGGTTAAGGGGAATTTGTTACGTGTCAACGGCATTAATTAATTCCATATCAGTCTTAGGATCCAAACCTTTTCTACTGAAATTGGTATTCAGCAGGCGTCAAACCAAGAGAACTAAACGTTGGCTGAAAACATCTGGAAGGATTACCAGTGTCATCATTGGGTTTCACTTGTTCTAATGTGTTAACGCACAGTTTTGGAGTCGGTCACTAAAACAACATGCTTAATATACTTTAAAGGCTATAATCTAGATGTAGGATGACCTGGGGTTAACATGATCTTACCAGTGTACACGGTGATAGCTTCTCTTAACTGAAGAAAACCCTAGGCACCTTTTGAACAGAGATGGTACCAACAGAAAAGAGCAAGTTCTGTGAACATGGGATACTTTAGGTGTGACATTCAGCTGCTCAAGAATTGATCTAAACCTCAGCTATGTAGGACTATAAAGGAAGCTATAGCAGGAAAGACATAAGGCTTGACGCTTTCCGGGGTGAGTGCACATATTTATATTCATCACAGACTGTACTGAAATAGCTGGGGGATATTTAGATCCCACAGATGACCAAACAAACAGGCCAGACAATACAAATTCATATCTTACGTAGGCCTGGAGTTTAAAAAGAAAAAAAAAATCTCTGTTTTATCGGATGATAATCTGTGTGACAAGCAGTTTTCAAAAATTCATTTTCACTGTACTATAACTCTGTACCCTTTAAACGTCTATCATTGTATTACAACATGGTTACATAATAGTTGTAATATGTAATGCAGAACATAAAATGCAAGACAGCCACTTAAGATACAAAAATCCACACATTAAAATCATTATAACTGTAGGGATTTTATTCTGCTCAAAAAGTCACCGTGGCAAACATAAATACAAACCAGAGATAATATAGTGGACGCTTTGTAAATAGAATACAAAACAACTGAGTTTATGTACAGTTTAATATATTATATGTGTATGTTTATACAGACATTTGTCTGTATCTGTATACACATACACTGATGTTCAGCAGTTCAATGAAAATGAAGGAAAGGGATAAAAAATAGAACATACCGATATTCCACTCTAGGTGAAACCACATACATAAAAAGATTCTGTTCAAACTAAAAACACACACACTCAACAATGCAGGGTTTTAGGTCTGCCTCTTTGAGGTCAGACGCCTGCTTTAGAAAATAGATCTATTTCAGCCAAGTCAGACATTTGAAACACACTAACTCAATATTCACAAGTCTACTCCCGCCCCACACCTCAGCCACAGGCAAAGAAAGGAAAACAAAAACTTGAACCACAAGCACATTAGGAATAGGCAAGCCAAAAATATACATAGTGGAAAAAGGAAGAAAAAAAAAAAAGGTTTGTCAAACATGAAACATATACTACTGACAAAATACAACAGCAACAAAAATAAAAGAACATGTTCAATATGATTTCAATGCCAGGCAGTTCAGCTGTACGCTTACATTCTAGCTTCTAGTGAACCTGGATCTACACTCTTAGAAAAAGGGTTCCTCAAGAGTTACGTGTGAAGTCAGAGGTCTTTCATAGAACCTCCCCTCCATGAAGAACTTCCTGCTGGGAAAAAAGGTACTTTGTGCCTCTAGAGCATTCTACAAAGCAAAAATCCCTCCATCACAAGTCAAAGTAGAAACTCTTGGTGTAAAACTGTTGGCTTTACGATAGAGACCAGCTGAAGAACTCCAAAAGGTTCACCTTTCTTTAAAAAGTTTAGATTAAAAAAAAAGAAAAAAGAAAGGTGAACAAACATGAAATCAGCACCAATTCACATTATATCACACACTTAAGCAATATAATATAAAATTATACATTTAAGGATATATAATAATATATTATAATACCAGGATTTCAAAATCAAAATGTTTTATTTTAGAAACATTCTATACCAAGCGCCTTTTCTTACTCATAAAACAGGGCATTAAACAAGAGATGGCGATAATATAATAACTAAAACATCTCTGAATAGTTCAAACTTTACATTTTGGAGGTAAGTTAAAGTGATATTTCAATGTAAAGCCTCAAGAAAACGTACTCTGCACCACTTTTCAGAGTTGAGTAATATGGTTTTGGGGTGTTTTTGGTCAAACACTTCAAAATATTAAAGGCGCAGTCCTCGAACTTGGTGCTTGGTCCGAGCCACTTTGTTTCCCATTTACAGAGCTAGGAGTTTTTCTGAGCGCAGAAACAAAACGTACAGCTAGAGCACCGTGAGGAGATATTCACTGAATTTGGCAAAAAGTGTATTGGAATCTAATTGAGGACTGCACCTTTAACTGACCACACCTAGGCTTCCGTGGGACATAAATGTGTGTTCCTGAACAGGTCTTGTACAGTCAAAGGAGCATAAGGACTTTAACATGTACGTTTGGAGACAGCCATAGAGAAATGTGTTCTAAATATGTGGGAAAATGATAACAGCATTAATAACATTTACATTTCTAGACCAATCTAGCGACCCTTGAAGGCAGGGCTAAAAAGTACACAGAAATGTGAAAGTTGGGGCTGAATTGAAGATTAAAAGCTTGTAGACCTCGACTTGTGTGCGTTTATTATCGACACACTTCAAGGTCTTAATTTCGTGTGGTAGAGTGCAGACTGCACTCATGTCACTATGTGCTAAAGTTCGATCTGGTCTGTGAGACAAGTGCTGTTGCTACACCTGTTTACCTACCAACACATTCAAGTTCACATTCTCATCACTGCACACAACATTCAAACAGTGCAGAGCAGTCAAATAATCTCAGGCAAATTCAAAATACATTCTGTCCCTTCCCAGGTCTCCATTTTAAAATGGTTACGATAGTCCAACAATTGAGGAACATTTTGTTGTTGCTTTAGACGTCTTCGAGACATTTCTAAATTGAAGACGTTTCAACAAGTAATTTGTGGTCTTCGATTGATTGACTCAAACTAAGCAGTTGACAAAAACACCACAGAACCATTTCAAAGTATGAATGCTGAACAAAATAGGTTTCTTGACGTCTAGTGCTGGAATATCACTTTAAGTGAATAGTCCTCTGCGACCCCCTTTGAACCCCCACCCATCCACCAAAGCATATGGGCTTGTACTCTAAAATGCCAACTGTGTTAAATAAATGCAATTAAATATTAAAGACATCAGTGCTTCACCACCTCAACCCAACCCGCCCCGTCACTACACCCAATGGTCGTCCTTGGTCAACGTCATCTCAGACATCAGATCAGTATGTGGAGTACTGTACAAAATGCCCCACTGACTTAGTCCCTCTTCTAGTAGGTGATTCTCCTCTAAGCCCCTCTCACCCTACCACCAAGCCCTGGGTACCGGGATGCTAACATACAAACAAACATTATTATGTGTTACAGAAGGCAGAAGGGCAACCTTAAGAAAACTGTGTTAGACTTAAAAGGAAATGATCGGAAGCGTCAACCTTTTATCAGCTAAAGAAAGAGGTAATAAATGTTCAATGATAAATGTTCATGAAATGTTGAGATACTCT
The DNA here is from genome assembly GCF_900700415.2 of Clupea harengus. Classification (NCBI taxonomy): domain Eukaryota; kingdom Metazoa; phylum Chordata; class Actinopteri; order Clupeiformes; family Clupeidae; genus Clupea; species Clupea harengus. The sequence goes on along the minus strand of NC_045159.1, from coordinate 1,004,772 downwards.
GGACCTCAGACCCAGTATCCCACACGGGGAGGAAAATCTAAGGGATAGGGTTAAAGTCCTCATCTTGAGTAATAACACATTTATAAAGTACTGATTTACATCTGATTGTCATTACAAAATATCTATAAATCAAAGTCCTCTATCTGTTAAAAAAGCAGACCAATTAAATTTCCTTTAAAAAATACCATGATTGAGAGAGAACTCCATATATTACATTTGTGGAAAGGATTTTTCTGACCAAGACATTTCACATTTTTCTTGCTGTTAATAGATTCGATATCTATGGCTACATGCCATGCCTTGTGTAAGAAATTAAAATACCAACTACTGGTTTACAAGAGTAGGACAGAAGCTTACTCACAGATTGGCAAAAAGTTATCGAGTGTAAGGTGTCACCCGAAAGGCAGCTCAAGCTGTCTCTCTTGTGTATTTAAGTCCAGCATCACTGAAATGCCCAATGATTCTCTGAGTCTCGGGCTCAAAAAGCTTTTTCTCTGTAACAACGCAAACAGCATCGCCTCGCTCCCCTCTCCCGTGGACTTCAGCTTAAAACATGGAGACGTTGAGGACCTGTCCAAAAGAGATGCGAGTTAGAAACAAGCACTCTGACAGGACACTCCTCTCCAAGCACAGTCTGTGCTATGGGGATGGGGAATCAGGTGGCATTCCTGTTAGTCTAGATGTCGGATACTAAGAAGTTCTGTGTTACGTTTATTTGAAACAACTGATCATATCACACAAGTGCTACTAAATGGAAAATAAAGAAAGAAATCTGTAAAATAGAAAAAAAAGAACCGTAGACTGCAGAGGTAACTGACTGACAGCTGAGTACTTACTGAGTCATCCATGATGGAGGCTGGATCAAAGTAGTCGGGTTTGAGTTCTGTCCTCTCTCTACGATTTTTGGAAGCAGGCTGAGGACGAGATGAGAGAGAGAATAAGCTTAGCTGTACACTTGCTCACGCTCCTTCTGATCAGTATTGCCAAAGCCTTTCAATAGGCATGTATGTTTCAGCTAAATGTTTCTTCCCTGCAATGCTATTCCATCTAACGTAACAAGCATTGCTTTGATGCAACGCCTGATACGTGTACGAATTCATCTGCCATCTTTCTGATCGTCTCCCCTCCCCTTCGGCCACAAACCACAAGCCCCCCTCACCCTTCTTTCCTATCTCTACCTCTCTACCTGGGCTCTGTAAAGCGCCTTGACACAATTTTATTGTTTTGGAGCTATATCAATAAAATTGCACTGAATTGAACTCAACACAGAAAATACTCATTTTGATTCATACCAGGTCAATATCCATAGTGTCAAAATCCATCCCCTCATTTAAGTCTTCTAGTCGATCCTCTGAGGACATCATCACATCTTCCACTATGGGCTCCTCGTCATCTTCCATTAAGCCAGTTCCACGTCGACTATACACACACACACACACACACACACACACACACACACACACACACACACACACACACACACACACACACACACACACACACACACACACACACACACACACACACACACACACACAATTATCGACCAAATGTTTCACAGCATCTCTGGCATAAATTCAAATCGATTATGTTCAATTAACAGAGAAAGTCTCACTTTTAATACGATTCTAATCTCAAATGTTATTCTTCATTTTTAACTAAACAAAAGGGCAGTATTTATGCAGCGGGGTCTCTTACATGGCCTGTTGCATGTGACTCCTCATCTTGGCATAGTGCATGCTGGCTCTCTCGTGCTGTTGTCTGGCCTCAGCCTGCTGCCTCTGGGCCATCATCCATGTGACCTGGGTGCTGCGGGGACACAAAACACACAGTCACATACGCGGCAGGATATGTACACATTTAAAGATAGGTACAACTGTGCCATGTCAATACAGTGCATAAACAAATTCTGCTGGAGCACAAAGAGGAAGTGACTCCGCCTAGCATTTTCAGATGACCGTTTTGTCTCTTAAACTAGTTGTGTATCTGTGTGGTTCTGTGTAAAGGATTAGCAACAACTGTAGCTCTAGCTCTGACTATACCCAGGAACGGTAGATTCCAGCTATGCCGGCGCTTTGTACAGGAAGTCAGAATTTTATTTACTGTACAAAAAAAACAAACAACATAAAAAGCCACTGGAAGGCCCGGGTGTGCCGTCATGTTGCACTGGTCTCTCTCTGTGGGGGGCGGGGGGGGGTGTGTGCCGTCATGTTGCACTGGTCTCTCTCTGTGGGGGGCGGGGGGGGTGTGTGCCGTCATGTTGCACTGGTCTCTCTCTCTGTGGGGGGCGGGGGGGGGGTGTGTGCCGTCATGTTGCACTGGTCTCTCTCTGTGGGGGGCGGGGGGGGGGTGTGTGCCGTCATGTTGCACTGGTCTCTCTCTGTGGGGGGCGGGGGGGGGGGGTGTGTGCCGTCATGTTGCACTGGCCTCTCTGTGGGCGGGGGGGGGGGTGTGCCGTCATGTTGCACTGGCCTCTCTGTGGGGGGCGGGGGGGGCTCTTACTTGTAGTCCATGGTGGGCTGGGGCTGGCTCTGTGGGGTCAGGGGGGCTTGCTGCTGGTGCTGCTGCTGGTGCTGGTGCTGGTGCTCGTTGGCCATGGCGTACACGTAGGCCTCCTCCTGCCGCAGCTTCTTGGGCTCGCGCAGCACCGTGGAGGTGAGGTGCGGCAACGGCATCATGACCGGGGTCTGGGCGCCCTGCTCGCGGTTCAACCACATGGCGGCGTCGGTGCTGCTGCAGCTGCCCTCATCTGCTTTAGGAGAGGAGAGAGAAACAAGGCGCGCGCATGCAAGTGCAAGCACACACACACACACACACACACACACACACACACACAAACACACAAACACACAAACACACACAAGTACACCTGTAAGTTCTCAAACCGTATAGAAAACTCAATCAGTGCAATAGAGAATCCTGTGACCTCATGTATATACAATTTATCGGTCCATAAGTGTTACACACACACACAGGCGCGCGCATGCACCCACGCATACACACCTTCTGGTAGTTTCCTCTTGCTGCTGACTGAGGGGGCTTTGCTCTTCCTGCTGCGGGTGGAGCTGCGGCTGCTGATGCCGCTGATGACCGACATGGTGTCGTCGTCCGCGCCCGCCTGCAGCGAGTTCCTGTAGGAGATGAGTGGCATCCAGCAGTCCTCCCTCTGCAGCGCCATCTGGAACGTCATGAAGCGCTCCAGGTACAGGTGCCTAGCAGCACCGAGCACAGGCCATTAACAACAAGTACAAACACACACACACACACACACACACACACACACACACACACACACACACACACAGACACAGACACAGACACAGACACACCACACACACACACACACACACCACACCACACCACACCACACACACACACACTAAGAAAGAGGGAGGGAGGAACATACACTGCATGCTAAAGTGTAGACAGAAAGAGCGGGAGACAGCTTACACAGTCTTCTTGTCTTGGCGCAACAGTTTGGAGGAGAATTCACTGAGGATGTCGAGGAAAGTCAGGTGTAGGGGAGGGTTCCCCTCTCCCTGTGGACTGGGCTCTTTGAAGGCAAACTCAATACCATCCCTGGAACACACAGGTACACACACACACGCACACACACACACACACACACATACATATATATGAACAACCACGTGCACACACACACAGTGTGTGAGTGTGGTTTCACTGGTTTCAGTGATAAAACCACACTACAGCTATGACTTAAACTTACAGATCTCGCCTTGCTGCGCTGACATGACAATACTGCAGATGTAGATGATGACAGCAGATGCATATATAGATATATATATATATTTACTTGTGGAGCATGGCGATGGCGTCCCTGGTCTTGACCTGATCGAGTCCAAAGGTGAGCGAGAAGCGCCGGGCGAGCTCCTTAATGCCGCAGAACGCAGCAGAGGAGCGGTCGACGATACAGCCAAACTCCGTCAGCATCTCGTTAAAGAGCTACAGCAAAGAAGGACCAAAAAAAAGATTTCAGAAAATTCTGCATTTGAAATCACGTGATTCCAAAGTAAAGAGAATGGCACTGGCATCTTTTGCAGGGACATGATGCTACCTGCTGGAGACTGAGGATTAGAGTTTTGGCACACTGGATCTTGTCGATCTGTCTGGTTCTGCTCATGGTCTCTTTGATGATATCACCGTAGTCGTTGTAGTACTAGACAGCAAAACACACGTAAGCAACGTAGGACTTACAGAGACCCCACAAACAGCAGACTCACTTGTGTTTTAAGGTTCATTGAAAAAAAAGACTGAAATCTCTGATAAATGATTTAATTTAGTTAAAGCGAGCCATCCACTTGTTTGCTCCTCACCCTCATGTACTGTTTGAAGATGTCGGCTCCCATGCTCATCTCCACCACGTTATAAATGATGAGTTTGCAGTATGCAGCCAGAAGGTTCCTTCTTTTGTGAAGAGCTTCAATTTTCCATACCTCATCATATCGCTGATCATCTGCATAGACACAAAGACACATGAGCACAAACACACAGTTCATCGTCCAATGTCAATGTCCTGGTGACAGAATGATATACCCCCACACCTTTTAAAATTGTACTGTAAATGCGAAACATGTAAAAATGACAAGCTTCTAAAGTTTAAAAAAAATACGCACAGTAGAATCTTTGTTCTTCAGTTCAATAACTGATCTTTGGCTTTCAAAGGCTTACTTATATAACACAGAGCAGTGTATCTTTGACATGCTTTTACAATGACACGCCATGTCACCTCTGACCCTTAAATCTAAAAAAAGAACAGCAGTGAAATCCTTGAGGTTTATAAAGGCACAACCAATTATCACAACAGACATATATGTATAACCACTACTGCTGTGGAACTGATGCTGAACCTGTGTTGATCTCTTCATCCTGGTAAACGAAGACGTGGTCCTGGATGAAGCTGAGCACCTCGGCCTGCAGGGAGGAGTCTGGGCTGTAGATGAGCGGCTCCAGGGCCTCGCGGCCGGACGACACGATCTGGTGGCTGAACACCATCAGCACGTCGCACAGGATGGTGAAGGCCTGCGGACGGCACACAGCACACAGCTTTGGGTTAGACAATGAGAAAAAGAAGAGGCGCAATGGGGCAGGAGAGTTCTCGTCAATTCAGTCGATTAGGTCGCAGGTTGCAGGGAGGACAGAGGTTTGACTGACCTGCTCTTTGACAGAAGTGTTGACACTGGTGAGGTACCTCTGGCACATTAGACAGAACGCTCTCATCTGCTTTCTCAGGTTCACCATGTCACTCTGAGCAGAGGAGGAAGACAGAGAAAGACAAAAAAAAAAAGAGGCTGATTGATATAAGGCAGGGGTTCTCAAACTTTTGCAAGCTGGGCCCCCCCCAAAGCTGGTTAGGGGTAGTTGGGGCCCCCCCAGCGCGCGGCCCGCCGCCACCACCCTCAACTACACCACCATATATAGATAGATAGATAGATAGATAGATAGATAGATAGATAGATAGCATATTGTTATTGATAGGCCTGACATGTCAAGGTTAGGCTATTGTTAGGCCCATACAGACAATTATTATAACTATTTATTATTTTTATTATTATTGTTATTATTATTATCAGTAATAGTAGGCCTATTAGTAGGCTATTCATTATTATCACCATCATTATGTTATTATTATTATAATTAATGATTATCGACCAATTATTATTATTGTATTATTATCATAATAATAATTAGTGTTATTATTGCTATAATTTGGATACTGTTATTATTATGGGCCTCTTGTGATCTTTACAAAAAAAATCCTACAGGTCTGTCAATGTGAGACATGAGCCTGCTTTGCACTGCAAAGGTTCTCAAATCTTGGGGCAATGTTTGAAAACATATCCTCAGGTCATCCTCGATCTGTGCGCGGTTGCGGTATTTAGTTTTGAGCGCAGTCAGTCTTGAAAAGCCTGCCTGGCACAAATATGTCGACGCGAAAAGGATGAGCATTTTTAAGGCTATGTCGCAAAGGTGATCATTGCTATCCAGAATGACGAAATAGGGGAGATGCTTAAGTCTACTGTCACTCTTCAATTGCTCTTTCATGTCTATTGACAGCTCGTCTGCTGAGCAGAGAAATGGATCCCGAACTTAGGCGAATGAACGGTAGTCCTCTTTGAAATAGGACCCAAACTGATTTCTGATATTCGGCGTGATACAATGTCATTTGACATAAGTATTGCGCTGAGTTTAGCTCCTATTCTACACGTCTTGCGCGGCCGGCAAAATCAGTGTTTCGGCAATTGTATGGGGTTGGCCAAGCTTAGCAATTCTATGAGCAACTACATAAGATGCCTCCAGACACTGCTTGGATGGTGGTTCGTTGTTGCTGGAGGCCATCGCGTTCATGTTTAAAGAAGTCCACAGGCTTCTCTTTCTGACTTTTACGAATCAGAAACGTGTCCATAGTTGTGTTTGTTTGCTGATACAGTGTGTGTGAAGTTAATAAGGTTCTAATTTCAACGTTGTGTTCTTGTATGTGTGGTTGTGAACGACATGGATAAGGATAAGGCTGTGCTAGGCAATGATTCCTAACAAAACTAACTGTACACAATGTAGACAGGGACAGCACAAAATAGTATTCAAGTGCTGGTGTTTTATTTGTTGCAACACGGTGGATGATACAAAAATGTAAAGGTAGGTGTTAAGGAGAAAAGGGCTAGCTGCAGTTGGAAAAAGGTAGCTAGCTAGGCTAGCTCTCGGGGCTACGAGCTTTTTCAAAAGACTGGAGCAAATTACTCCTTAGAATAGGCTACGAATAGACCTACTGCAAGCGCAGTAAGGTATTACTAAGGAAGGAGTGAGTCTTTAAAAAGACTGTTTATAAAGCAATGAATATCTGAATGATACAGGAAACAAGAGAAATTGAACAAACTCTGCAGAGTCATCTCAGGGTGAGAGCTTACCAATGCCTGCGTTTTTTTTTTATACTCGGAAACTTAGGTGCAACTCGCGTTCAAATGAAAAAACTCCGTTTTGATTGGTGGATCAGGAGCAAAACCGTATTTGATTTGTTTGGGTCAGTCCAGCCCCTTCCATTTCGCCACTGAGGGAGCTTTCACTAACCAGTGACAGGTCGGCGGTAGTTATTTTTTTTCTCCGTCTGTGACATTGCGCCCCCCCTGGAGAGTGTTCGCGCCCCCCCAGGGGGGCGCGCCCCCCACTTTGAGAACCACTGATATAAGGCAATCCTGAAATAATGAATAAAAGATACAGCACCAGTATAGTACCGTAGTGTTACCAGATCAATGAACTATTCTCAGACAAAAAGACATGTTTGATTGTGTTACTTATAGTAAGTAATAATGATTGCTATTTCAATATATAGATGCCAATATATAAAGACATTACTCCAAAATACCCCTTTTTAATGATTTTGTTGCCGTTTCGTGATTTCTGCTAACAAAAAAATGTTCTTCACACAAATAGAACTTTATAATTGCAGGTGTTGCGTAGCAACCCATTACTTGCTGAATTCAAGTTACAATGACTTTCCGTTATGTTAAATGACCGGGCTACTTGCGGAATGATGTGAATTAGAAGCACAAAACCCGTTGCCAATGACAGCGGTCATACATTTTTTGCAGCGGTGAATACAAAGAAATGACAGACCTGCGAACGTTGGGGTGGCCCATTCTAATCAACAGAACATTCTGAAGAGCCGTATAATAAATGGAAATATAGACTGCATATAATCTGGACACTCAGGCACAGAAAGCTGTTGGCTGTTAGTTGATATTTTGGATTTTGCAATTTCCTTTTTCCAGTTTCAGTTTCAGAGTGAGTCAGAGACTTCAGAAAATGAATGACTAACGGCCGAGTAGTCAGAGGAACATGAAAGAACAATTCTCAAAATGTGCATCCCTATTTTGTTTACCTGTTTTGCAGTGCCTTTGGAAACCTTGGCTAGTTGCCACAGAATGGAAAAGTGTGTGCACTGCAAGGCATTGATCACAATCTGAAGAAAATAAAAAAGAAGAAGATACAAAAATATGTGTATTAAAGCATATCTCGTTAGGGAATACACAGTACTCCGTTTCGTCATCAACATACCCAGTTACCCAGTATCACTGCCGAACACTACAGCACCCCTGGAGAAACATTTAGGAACTGATATTTAGCACTTTGGTCCAGAGGTCAAAAACATGAGCTGCTATGGCAGGGCATGCCGACCACAGCCCCCAACAGCAGAGGCATACGAGAAAGGTTAAAGGTTAAAGGCTTTGTCAATTACTGCACCTGTTGTGGCATGTCCCCGTTTTGCAGGCCTGTGTTGAGGAGTCTGTAGAGGTTGGTGAAGAGGTCCCACCTGGAGAGGTCATGAGCGCTGCAACGCGAGAATGAGAGTAGCTGTCAGACTACCTTTTTACTTACCAGGAAGAGCTAAAACACGACAGTGTTTGAGAGCATGATCAAAGATGTGGCTGGATGCATGTCTTACTTATGGAAGGCTGTGATTCTTTTCAGTGTAGACAAGACCTGATATGCATCATCCTCATCGTTCTCCTCTCCCTATTTAAGAGAAACAAACAGGCCTGGTTTATTCGGAGGGTAGCTAACATTCCAACTAAACAGCCCCAAACCCAGCAGCAAATCTGCCATCATTCAGTACATCCCCTGATCCCAACATGTTTCTAGGGGTGGGGAAAAAAATCGATTTTTCGATTTCTCTCAATTCTCTCTAGAACGATTCTGTCTCGATTCAGAAAAGTTCATAATCGATTTTTTAATTTAATTTTTTTTTTTTTTTTTTTACACATTCATTTTGTGTTGAAATGCAAGCTGCATCGATTATTGCATTGTTCATTGAAAGTCATAATTGTGACAAGGGAAAGCTTTTTCTCTAATAAAAAATAGAGAAGGTAATTCATCTGTTGATTTTCTTTAATTATCAAACACAAAGTAGGAAGTGATTTGAGACTCTGAGTAGCAAACTCAGATGTTTTAAAAATCGACATGCATCGATAATCGTTTTATCGGTTTAGAATTGATAATCGATAATCGGTTTAGAATCGATAATCGGTGTAGAATCGATAATCGGTTTAGAATCGAATCGTTGACCACTGAATCGGAATCGAATCGAATCGTGAGGTGCCAAGAGATTCCCACCCCTACATGTTTCTGTTACGGTCCTCTTTAGCCTCCAGGTGGCGTAGTTCTGTTTAGTTTGTGCCTGCTCTTTTCTGTTTGATTAATAGGTTTCAGGTGCGACCTATGTTCAGTGGTGGAGCCGTTCCCTTTATAAACCGTGTCCTGCCGTGGATGAGGGCGCGTGATCTTGCCAGTACCGAGTGGCCTTACGTCCGGTTCCGAACGTCAAGACGACTATCTACTTTGGTTGATTGTTCAAATTAGTCTTTTGTTAATAAATAACCCCCTAGACACGAGCCCCTTTGACTTTTGGTCTTTAATGTTGCAGTCAGCGAGGCTGGCCGTAACAGTCTCTATACAAACCACAAACCTGGAGTCGCCCCAACCCCACATGGTTAAGATTGCCAAATCTGTCTGTCTGTCTGTCTGTCTGTCTGTCTGTCTGTCTGTCTGTCTGTCTGTCTGTCTGTCTGTCTGTCTGTCTGTCTGTCTGTCTGTCTGTCTGTCTGTCTGTCTGTCTGTCTGTCTGTCTGTCTGTCTGTCAAACCTTTTGAACTTCATAGACATTGCATGAAGACACACCTCCTGTAAATAATCCTCCAGCAAACTGTTGAGCTTGTCGACCTGCTCGTCCAGGAGCTGACTCCGTGCGATGTCCACACGGTTGAAGATGGTGTACTCTTCATTAGAGAGGGCATGGAAGGTTCTGGAACAGGCCTCCAGCACATCCGTCTCCGTGTGTTTCTCCACCACCTCACGGATCTGACGGAGCAGCGACTCCAAGTGCTACAAGAAGGACACAACACAGGCACTCAGACAGCTTCATCATGTCCCATTTACGAACGACATTATCACGTATTTGTGTCCATGTCGGTGTCCCCCTTTACTTTACTATTAAAATGAGCCTGAGTTTACTTTGTGTGTTAATTTAGGGGACAGCGTCTCTTATCTTACCTTCTCCAGCCTGCCAGTGGTGAAGATCTCCAGGTCAAAGTACTGGGGCAGCTGCAGCAGGTTAGTTAACTTTGCTGCATCGACCGCGTACTGAAAGCCAAAAGAGAGCATGGAGAGGTTTTTGTCTGTGTGTGGCAGACATTATCTATTAATTTAATAACACAATTTCAACTCTACATTACTACGCCAACCATTTGAACTTACCTTTGCTAGTAACAATGGGAGCGCGACAGCAAACATCTCTGTGATTCTCGTCCGATCGTCCAGCTGAGATTTTTTTTCTTTGGCTGTGAGAACCTGCATGAGATTTGAAAAACATAACAATCTCGTAGCATTACATTACACATCTACTTGAATTCTTTACACTAACTGATGCAGGGCTATGTACACAAACTGTGCTTATGTATACCGTGTGCTCACACTCACCCTCTTGCCAGTTCCTCTGCCCACAGGAGGGTGGCACTCACAGGACTGGCGAACGGCACACAGCATGATCTCAACTAGAGCCGTCTCCTGTCGGTCGGTCAGCTCTTAACACAAATTACAACACCACAGAGTTTACAAACATACAACCATCTCAGTGACAACATCCATCAGGCCATGCAAACTCCACTAGTAGTCCAAACCAGAACATACAAGACATATATATACATACACACACACATATATATATATATATGGTTACATTTCTTCTTTGTTGAGGTATCATGGGGGTATCTTGATGGAATGACAAAATATCAAATGTTATTCCCCTATATATCCAAGCTCTACAAAATGGTTCTCCTGCCTTCCTTACTCTCCTTACTCAGTGGGTGCTTTAACACTCATCCCTGGTCAAAGTCTAGACAGCTGAGCAAACTTTAAAACATCTTTAAAACAAAAACATATGAATGATCAAAAGATTTAAAAACTATGTATATACAGAAAGCCCATGGGTGTGTCGATTTCATATTACTTCAGATGATCCATTTCATATCGCTTCATACACCATCACTACAGACTGGCAAGTTAAGCACGTATTATCTATTAGTCATTTTAACCATTACAAGTATTTGGACATTAACCATATATCAGATGATCAGCTACATTGAAATAGAATGCAAGTGTTTTTGACTTTTCTCTAGAAGGGTGCTATGAGGACACCCTAGAGGACGACAGGCCAATGACTGGTTGGATAGCTGTTGTGTATCTGTCAATGACCTATACCCGTAACACCAACAGGGTCAAGGGGTCAAAAAGTTGTTATTGGGGCCACTGGTTGAGCGCTCATCTCAGGTTAAATACAATGTGGAGTATTAAGCCATTAGCCATGAGGTCTTGTGATGGAGATCATTTCCAAATACTGTTAATGACTTAAGAATATAATAATCAAGTGCCTTGTATTATTAATTACCTTATATGAATCATGTACTTTTCTGTGTTTTACCCATTGTAAAAAGTTTGTCTCAACCCCACAGAAAAAGAACACACAGGAGTATCTCTAACTCTTACCTTCCTCTCCTGGGAAAGGCTCGTCCAGCAGCAGGCTGATCATGCTCTCCCAGTCCTTCAGCAGGTCTGACGCACAGTCCCACAGACTATCCACCAGGTAAGCCCCGTGCTCATGGAGCTGCACACAAACACACAGGCCTTAGCCTGCTCCTCTCCCAGTACCAGCGGACAATGAAACAATACAAAAGACATTGCTGATAATCTGTCTGATGGGTTGTCTAGAATAAACATTCTTATAAGCACCTTAATAGCAATAAACACGCCACATTTGAGCAAAACCCTAATGTAATCTCCAACTGGGCGAGATAGTGTAATCTTTTAGTATTCCTTTTAATATCCATTAATAATTTAATAACAATCCAAACCCTTAAATCCAGGTAATTGTCTAATCTGTACTTTTTGATGATGATCCTACTCCTTACACATCCAGTCCTTTTGTCTGGAGTACACGCACATGCAGACGGATACGTTCAGACGTTTGCCACAGACATCAGTAGACTACAAACAGTTCACTCCATATCTTTAATTGGGACAAATTCTATTTTGACTGATGAAAGTCTCAAGACGTAAACACAGCCAGTGACACAGATACAGACATATACCCATATAAGGCTGCTTCTGAAACATGTCGGCTAGCGGTTTTCATGTCACCAAGCTGAGCTTTAAATGACATTCTGACACATGGATGACAGATGTTCTGTGTACCTCACTCTCCAGGAAGAAGAAAACTGTAGTCTTGATTAGATTTGCATTGCGACTCTGTCTTCCCCTTCGGAGCATGCCCTCCTCCTCGGTACTGCGATTGCTGAACAACCTACAACACATCACTTACCGAATTAAACACGAACATTGAAATAAGGCCTTAGTCACTAGATATTAACCAAGAGTTCACCCTTAAGACCTACATACACGCCTCATTTAGAAGTTGGATAATTATAGCAGTAAGGGACTAGATAGGGATAGGGAAAAGAGCATTTTTCACCAACCATAAGCAGCACACCCCCAGTCAAATGAATGAATTACCTGCCAAGTAATTGAACATTCACTCAAACAAACAAACAGTTCCTATAATGTTTTCTGGGATATGTTTTTCACTAGGACCCACTTCTTGTAGAGGAACTCCCCTGCTGCCACGGCCAGCGGTCGATGGGCAGAGTACACCAGGTGATAGACGCTCTCCCAGTCTTCAGAGGTCAGGATCTCATCACTACTCCTGCAACGCAACACAACACAAGCCCTGAGTGCCAACACCAGCTTTAAGACACACTCTTGAAAATCCAAAAAAGGAAATACTTTCTTCATTTTCAAAAATGAGCACAGGAACGAAACCGGAAAATTATGATTTTTACTTCAAGGCATGTTTATGGTAGACAGTAAGGTTTTTTATAAAAAGTGACTTACTGTAAGACTAGGGTCAAGAGTTTGACAGCTTGTACAGCCACATCATACTCCTTATCCAAGGTCATGGACACAATGCGATCCTGAAAAGGCAAATTCAAAATTGGACCAAATCTTCTGTGTGTGTGTGTGTGTAAGTGTAAGTGTTAGGTGACAATAGACAACAATACACTCGCTGTTTATGTTGGACAGTTGACCCTGTTTACAAACGGCAATCAATATACATATTTGAAATAGACTTAACGTGACTAAACGTGACTAAACGTGGGGACCAGCATTCCCATTTCAATTTGTAAGACCGTACCACAGAACTGAAGTGGCATTGAACTAAAGGTTACCTCCCACCTACTCAGGATCCCCTTGCATGGAACAAGTAAAAAAAAACCAAGGGTCATCCCAATCTGAGTTGCTCAAGCATACCTTTACATCCTGGCCAGTTCTGTGTCTGATGCAAACTGATTTTCATGGTGGGTATAATAGTGAAATAGCTGCATTCCTCTCTGCACATGTTCATATGTTCTTGTTCTTCAACAAAAATATGGACTTGATTTGAATGGGCTTTTTGAAGTATGAAGCAACTACATGACAACATAAGTCAATTACCCTCTCTGCATTAATGACTGGCAAAAGCCTTTAAGTCAATGTATTACCGAACGTCCACACACCTACTGTAACTGTTCTTGCGTGTTTTATTAAATGGACCACGTTCCGATGTTTTGAGACATAGTCAAAGTTCACTTGGCTCTATGTGCCTTACATGTTTATGAAGGCACACCAACTAAGCAGTCAGCCTTCCACCGCTGCCTGTGCTGACTCAGCCAAGGGACATACTATCTACTCAGATCAATAGCATGTGTATACATTAACACAGGCACATGTAAATATGTGTGTGTGTGTGTGTGTGTGTGTGTGTGGTGTGAGTGTAGATATGAATGTCGGCTTCTCACCTTGAAGCGACTAGTGAAGAGCTCCAGGCGACTGTTGAGTTCCCGGTTATAATACAAACCCTGCAGGGCCGCCAGACACTTCAGACGCACCTCGCCTTGCTGTGAGAGGAGGACAGTGGAAGGACACAGAGCGTGAAAGAGAGAGACAGAGAGGGAGAGAGAGAAAGAGAGAGAGAGAGATTTTCACTTAGTCACGCTGCCCTCAAATCAAAGTGACAGGTGTGGACACTGATTACGTTCAGCCAGAGCACTGCTGTAAACTTAGCTTTTAGCTGGGACAATAACTTGAACATACACTGATGCATGCATAGCAGGTGAAGCAAAGGAAAATAACTCTATGGTGCAAAGAGGAGTAAATATTTATCTATCATCCATCCATCCATACTGTTTACCTTATCATGTAACGTCCAACCAACGTATTTCAGGTAGCTGTCATTCAGAAACGCATCACTGTACATCTTCATCCAAACACCAATCTCCTCGATACAAATGGCTCTAATCTCTGCTATTGCATCACTGGAAGAACACACAGGAATGAGACCACTAATACGCAATACCATCCTGTTTAAACCAACCCCACACACACATGGGGGTGGTATGAAAGTGATATCAGAACAAATACTAACCTGAACACACTAATGCATATGCTAATGTGAGACGTAATGCTAGATGCTATTCAACAAAAGTGTATAATACTGTAATTAAGGTGGGAAACCTACCGATAACGGTGTATGAAGACACCTTTGAAGATAGCATTCATCATATTTTCAATTTCATCTTGATTTTCCTGAAGCTGAAAAAAAATAACAGTATACAAAATGTGTCAGTACCAAATATGGAAAGAAAAAACTTTTTTAAAGTTAAATTTAAAGATATAAGACCTGTTAAAGGATTACCGTGGCATATTTCACCAGTTCATGTGTGTATAAATGAGTATTACAATTAAGACTGACCTCTTTGCGTTTTTGGAACAATAACTCCACTCGTTCCCCAGATCGCTTTGCGATGGCTTTGTTCCGCTCCGCCTCGTACTGTCTCTGAGTGTTGTCCATGTTGATGCTGAGGTTCAGAGCTACATTAACTAAAGCGGTCATCAGCTTCATTGCTGCAAGCACACAAAGTTACCACATGATTAAAAAAGAGAAATCCCATCATGCAGGATGGATAAAATATTGGGGGGGGGGGGGGTATAAGGAGTGGCCCCTTGTTCGGGCTCAATGTGCTGAGTGAGAAGACTTCCACACACATGAAGTGAGCGAGGAGTTCTCACCTGCGAGCGTGCTGGTGTGCCTGAAGGCTCGGACCTGGGAGTCAGACAGGCCGGTGAGCAACGAGATGACCGTGTCCATCATGTACTCATCATAGATGGTGCTGTACTGACACTGTCGCACCAGCACCCCGATGAACTCACAGAAATTTGACTTAAACTTCTTCCACAGTGGCCCTGACATAGTCAACGGATAATCTCCGCTGTCCTACAGTGGCCAGACAAAATAAATTGAGGAAAAAATAAATGTCTGTAAAATAAAACTCTCTGCCAACATCTTTGACATTTTGAGACACAATGCATGCAAACGTATGTAAACAAACAGAGTAAACAAACGGATGCAAACAAATAGAGAGTGACAGCTTCAGTATACCCACCTCATCAAACTCCTCCGTCATCTTTCGGATGATCTCTGAGTTCTGCATATGTCTGAACATTTCCGAGCTCACAGCACCTACAACAACAAAAGACTTTGGTGTAAAATGTCAGTGGCCCAAACACCTACAGACAAATTAACAGCTATGTCTTTGACTTACCTTTGCAGCCTGAGCACTGGATGAAGAAGTTGATAAGCTCCAGTAATGCAGTGTCTCTTTCATTCTTGTATGACTCAATCCAGTCATCTACCACAGACTGCACAAATCAAAACACAAAGCTCCATTAGTTCACATCTATTAGCATCTACCAAGTGAGTGCTGGGCATAATTGTGTCGCATACATAGGCATCTACCAAGTGAGTGCTGAGCATAATTGTGTCGCATATATAAGCATCTACCAAGTGAGCGCTAGCATATTTGTGTCGCATATATGAATGTACGGCATGCTAACCTGCATGGCACTCTTGCCCATTTTAACCATCTCAAACAGGCTCAGGTTTTCCATGCCATTCTCATGGTGGTGGCCATTGACGCGGTTCTGCCCACCACTTTTGCCTCCTGAACCTTTGCCCTTCTCACCAGCTCCCTTCCTCCCCTGTTTAACACCCTGAGGAGGAACAAAAGACACAAGGCAATGAGAATGCTGTGGGGGAGGACTTTTCACATTGACATGATTCTTGGGAATATTGCTTCAGCAAATTTCAGGTCATACAAAACTGCTGATGACAAACATGGACGACTCAAAAGCTAACAGGCTAGTTAGTACCTTTGCTTTTCCGAGTT
Organism: Clupea harengus; assembly: GCF_900700415.2. Taxonomy (NCBI): domain Eukaryota; kingdom Metazoa; phylum Chordata; class Actinopteri; order Clupeiformes; family Clupeidae; genus Clupea; species Clupea harengus. The sequence goes on along the minus strand of NC_045159.1, from coordinate 988,444 downwards.
TTGCATTGTAGCCCTCTGGATCCTCAAAATCTGTGTCTGAAGATAACTGAGTATCGGCCTCCCTGTGAAAAAAGTTTGCACGGTCATTTAAGGATCTATGAAGGAGTAGTCAGCTGTTAAACCACTCAGAACATGCACTTCTAACTTCCACACTTGAGCAAATAGTCCTGCTGCATTGGCTACTGACTTAAGTAAAAAGATCAAAGTAGGGATGTTACAAACAAAGCTGTGAACAAACTTTCAGTTTACAATTTTACAAATGACTGCAGAGGCCCCAACTTCTGCTTTTCCCTCACAGTCCAGGTTACCTACAATTCCTTCAATTTCACACATATAAGAAAAGTTCTACTTACTGAGGGAAGTGATAATCTGATTGGAGCTCCTGTGCCTCTATCATTTCTTTAACATTTTCTGTTTCCCAGTTTAGCACTTGAAGATGTCCTCTCTTCAGTTAGCAGCTCTGGAGGTTCCAAAAAACTAAGAGGGAAAAAACATGCCAACAAATGTCACCAGGTGCCTAGAAATGAACGGTGGAAATCGTGTTACATTATTAAACACGTTGAAATTATAAATGCAACATACTGTGCATCATAATTTGAAATGATATGTATTGGGTCAGTGTTTAAATTACTCTTACTATAAAGTTAAGTAGCTATTGGCTACACTAAAACGTAGCAAACCCTTAGGAAGATAATTATAACTTGCTGTTATTGGATTGTAGATAGTGTCATGCCTTTTTTAATTTGCCTCTCAGGTCAACACCTGATTTTACCCAGTCACATTTACAATTGCTGAATCGCCAAATGATAGAACATCTGGTTAGCTGTCTCATCAGCAGCTGCCCAATTGGATATATAAGCTGTTTAGCATAAGCCAGGGTAACTAGGATAGTTGGCAAACCTCAACTATCAATCTACCAAATCCTGCTAAGTTAAGCATTACTTGGTTGTAATATTAGCGAACGCTACAAACTACATTTTAAAACTGTCAAAGCAAGCTGTGATACACCGACTCAAAACTTCAAAGACCGAGCACTGGATTCTCAAAAAGCTAGCACCCTAAGTTATCAGTTTGCTTGCTCGGTTTGTGGATGTTTGTTTATTTTTGAGTCTTATTAGCTAGTAGTAACGTTAGCTAAGACAACTGGCTTTCCGAATGAGCTAAGTGCCCAGCTTGGTAGCTACATCGAGTCTCTTCCGTAAACATTGAGGCTAACCATAATAGCTAACATTATGTAGCTCGCAATTTTGTGTTCTCTGTGTTAGCTAGCAAGCTAAATGCCAAATGCAATTGAAGAGACACAGTTTAAGTTTGCAAACGATGAGACAGTGCTAAAAAATCACATGCGGAAATGCACGTCTAGTCAAAACAAACGTTTGCATGTAACGTTACATATGAACTACGCGAACGTTAGCTAGTTAGTGATAGCTAACGTCATCTTGCAGCTGTCACCAACTTCGCTAGCGAGCTAGCTAAGTTGATAGCATAGCGCCACCAGTTAGCTTAGTTGGTAGCTATTGCTACAGCATTTGCTGTTCCTTGCGTCAACAAAATTACTGCCTTCCAATATTTATCATTCTGAAACAAGAGATCAATCTTAACACTTCGGCGCCAGCAATTAAAGCAACAAACTCAAACCACTGTATCCGCCATTTTACAACTTACCTCGTTACAATCAAACAACGTTAGCTACACCAATCAATCAAAAAAAATCCAGAAATGACACTTATCCGCAGAATACAATTATTCTGAAAACGAGGCATTGATTGTCACGCGCAAGTGCGAGATACATCCGTCAAAGCAGAACTGGTTAAATTATTGGACTACTTTGTCCTCCTGTGCTGGCATGGTACAAATTGTATTTTCGACGGATAGCAGACTCCTGTTACACAGACGCACCACCAGCAGGTCATATTGAGTATAACACATGGAACGTCTGGGCCAGAGTCCATAGTGTATATAGAATGTAACATTATGAAACACGAACATGTATTTGTTTGCAATCTGATCTGTCCCGCTTAGCTGTCCAGAAGAATGGTTTTCTGAGTTTACAAATGGTCTGTATTGGATAAACGGGTGCATGCATAAATGTAAATGTGTTGTGTATCGTTCCTAAGAGTAAACATCCTGACCAAATGAGAAGCTAATTCGTTTAATATTGGCAAGTGGTAGTCAACAAAAAGTTCTATACGTTAACTATACGTTATATATAAGACAATTGTCAAGTTTTTCAAATATTTCCAAATTATTCACAATGTTTCAATGCTGGTCTACAAAGTATACAAATAGTTGCCCCTGTTTATATAAAATAATATTACTTTCTATGTACAGATTTAATCTTAAAGCAAAAAGTAAAAATGAAAGTGCAATATTCCAGTTGCCACTGCAGAATATGATTTGGTCTTTAAAAGGTTAAGGTCAGATTTAGACTGGATGTGGAAAATTGTATTCACAAAAAAGAAAATAAATAAAAGGCATGAAAAAACACTTTTATACATTACATTTATATTATATCCCAAAAGTCTTATGTGCTCAAGTTTCAGATACTTTAAACATATTATTAGTTTCATACTTGTACAGATGATATCCTTTCATCTCCATCTTTGAGATTGATTTAGATGAGGAATACATCCGCTAAAATATTTGTACACACGCTACTTTATCGCTTGTCACCTGAACTAAAATAATAGAGATATGTAACAAATAACAAAATCTCATTGTGTTGTCCCACACTGAGTGTGAATCAGTAAGTACACTACTGAGTAGGTTCACACCTAAATATCACTGTTGTGTTTAATTTATGCAAGTGTGACAACACTGTTGCAGTGTTTTAATGTCTTTAATTTTATCAGTGGCAGTATAGGCATTGTTAACAGGAACACGCAAGTGAGAGCACATTTACCCCATACTGGCTTCCCTTCACTGGCTCCCTGTATGTTCTAGGATTCATTTTAAGATTTTATTGTTTGCAGATAAATCATTAAATGGGCGAACTCCAGGCTATCTTTCTGACCTATTACAACCACAAGTCCCATCAAGGTCACTCATGTCCACTGACCAGTTCCTTCTGGTTGTCCCAGAAATCGAGATTAGGAGCATATTAGGCTGGCCCCTACACTGCCTGTTTTTAAATCATGTTTGAAAACATCATCTTTATTCCGTGGCTTTTAACTCAGTGTGAGAGTTGTCTTTTTTTGTTGTATTGCTATGGCTCATTGCTTTTATTTATTGTCTTTTTTGCTTTTCAAACTGGTCCCTGTGTTTTTATTGGGTTGTTGTACGGTTTTGCTATTGTTATTGTATAGAATGTACTTTAGAAATAAATTTGACTTTGGCTTTGACATTGATTGTCAAATGGGATGGTTTTGAATGTGATATGACAAAGTACTGCATTATTGTCTACTTGCATAATTCTAATATCTAATATAAGTTTTGGAAAAGGTTGATATGTCAACATAGCTGATTTGGTAAAGTAATTTGATAAAAAAGGTTGTTTTTCGTAATAATATGTCTGAATATTTAAATAAAATTTCAGAATAAAATGTATCTTTCTGATAATTATTTGTTTAAAACCGCTTTCTTAAATGAATAAAAGAACATTTCGCATCTGTAACATAGACTTTACTAATAATAATGACAGACGCTGTATTTCATAAAGGTATTATGATAGTTGTGGTTGAAAAAAATGAAGACGTACTTAGTTGTATGAAAATGGTATGTAATTCATAGGTGAAATGGCATAAATAGCTCAATAAGACGATAAAGTATAGAATTATAGTGACCAAAATAGTTGGACAAATGCCCTCCAGAGAGCAGTATGCTCTAAAAATACAGACATCATATCCTCCACTGTGGCTGTTCATGCCTACACACTGATATCTGATAATCATCCTCCACTCCTGACAACATACATTTTGGACAAACACTGATACTCTACGTACAGAGACTAGACTAGGAGCCCCAAAATATAAAAGACATTGATAATAGTACAAACAGTGTGAACACTGTTAACAGTGACCTTCTGTATTTACATCAAATATTTTCCTCTGGGAATAATATTATTCTTTAACTGTACAATGTTGTAATTTTTAACTTACACCACGGCAAAGCTAATGAGCTTGTATTATGTCACAAATTGCAAAAGAAATGCCCCAAAATGTCCAAATTTGTAAGAGATGAAAAGTACCACGAGAGATTTTTTTTTAGTCTGTCCATTTGTTTCTACTTTGCTCCATACATTCTCTCAATGTCTGACAAGTAGTGCTTCCTCAGCTCCGTCCTTTTCAGTTTGAATGCATCCGTGACCAACCCCGTCTCTGGTGTCCAGGGCTCTGGGCTCAGAAACACTTTCGCTGGAATCTCAAACCGCTGCAGTTTACCTTGTTAAGATATCAAATAAAAAAAAAGATACACAATCACAAAATACTCAACAAACAAATAACAAACTCAAAATATTTGTCACTGTGTGTTCAAAATGTGAAAACTAAATAACATGACTAAGTTTGTAAAGTGGAGCTTACTGGACGTTGCAACTTCCTTGATGGCCTTCAGAACCTCTTTCTCCACCGTAGGATGGCTGCAGAGCTCACCCAACTCTCCCTCTACTCCACTCTTGTTTGCCAATGCTGTCAGCTGCTTCTGGTTTGGTACCACAAAGCAGATCACGTAGCTCTGGTCACTGAGTAGAGGTGAGGAAGACTTTAGCGCAGGTTACACAGATTACAAAACCCTCTAGGGTGAAATGTCTCCTGAAACCTCGCCGTACAACCCAACAGAGGAAGTGTGACTAATAAGCCAACCCACAAAGACCACAAAAATAAGTAAAACAGCCTCCCCCGCACACATTTGAGCAGCTTGCCTGCAACGAGTCACTGTGTGCTGCATAGACTCATTGAACCACACCTTATCGTGTCTAAATTAACAAATCTGCACCACTGAACCGCTACAGTTTTATCTAAAAAACAAGTCGGTACATTTACCTGAGTTATGCATACCTTTTAAAAAGTTATATACCACAATTCTGAAGTAAGTATAAGCTATTAACAACAGTAGGACCATGGGTATTCTGTGAGAGTCTTGACCTAGTTTTACATTGAGCGGGGTACCTGTTGGCATAGGCACAGATGTTGTCAACAAGGGGGCAGTTTTTCAGTACAGATTCCACCTTTCCCAGAGAGACATACTCCCCTGCCGGCAGCTTCACTAAGTCCTTCTTACGGTCTGACAGCCGAGATTCGTTACCAAGGGAGATAAGGAGAGAAACAGAGAGAGAGAGAGAGAGAGAGAGAGGAGAGAGGAGAGAAATTCTGTTACTACAAAAATGTATAGGTGAATGTCGGAGTACCCTGAAATATCTCCCAGCTGTTGGGGTACAAACTAGATTTGTTTTCACTCACCCACAATCTGTAAACTACCGTCTGGGTGAATCTCTCCAATATCTCCTGTGCAGAACCACCGCTGGCCATTGGCATCCACCAAGAAATCGTCATTCAGACTATCATTCTTATAGTAGCCCAAAGCCACATTAGGCCCACCAATCATGATCTCGCCACGGGGATTAGGCTTATCCTCACTGGTGTAGCCACCTGACAAATAGATTCATGTTATGTATGACTGTCTGCCTCACACAGGTACTTTTGGGCATGCCACACCATTTCCTATTATTTACTATTTATATTATTCAATATAAAAATGGCTTTTTATTTTTCCATAAAACATCTACTATCCCTAAACATTACATTTGTTTATATGTTCTCTGATGCATCAACCTTGAAATCATGTGGACTGCACACAGCATGTAAGAGGGCTACCAGGAATTAGGTTTCATGAAAAGAAAAAGGTTTCATTGAGAGTGTGCACGAGAACATTGGACTGCTCCCAAACTAATTGAAAAAGCACCCTGGTTATTCAACACAATAGTGCTGCTTGATAACGGTCAGAACTTTCTGACCAGGAATGAGGTCACGGTGTTGGTGTACAAAAATACTGTAGACTGTGATAGAGGTATCAGAGAAGAAGTGCCAGAACCTTACATCCTGCACACCTTAAAAATATTGAACTAGTGAATTAGCAAATTTAAAATAGTTAAAATGGACTCACCAAATAGATACACCAACATATTGTTTTATGTTAGTTCTTTCATTGAAGTTTCATAAATAGGAATCTGTCAAAATATCAGTTATAATTGGTCTATGAAGTCATACGTGTGTTAATAACCTATTGTATTGTCCTTTTTTATGAATAATGGTAAGCTAGGAATGTCACATCAGTATGTGTGAAGAATCATCTCTTATGAAGTCCGTGTGGGCCTCTGTTAAAGACAAAGCAAGCAGAATGACATCTGCATTCTCTGCAGCTTTATCTCGTGCTTTGAATACCAAATAACCAACATAAAACCTAATTTGGTCTGCTTTTCCCTGATACAAAAAAGAAATAATTTTCAGCATTGACTTTTTCATCAGACAATGGCATTACTGTTTAGGGCTATAGTTCAAATGCATCAACAGATACACAGACAGAAAGATGCAGGGACTGCTTGGTACACAGCACTGACAAAACGGACCGGGCTCTGGCTCTGCAATATCCATGAAAGTTACATGTCTGTTTTAGTGTAAATGTGTGTTTGTGTGTGTGTGTGTATGAGAGAGAGCCTTACCCTCTAACCAGTCTCGTAATTTGATCTCAGAGCAGATAAGTGGAGCTCCAACTCTTTTGGTGCTGTGGTCAAAAGCTACAGAGTGAGAGAGGGAGAGTGAGAGATAGAGAGAGAGAGAGGGAGATCATTTAATTCCAAATTCTGGCAAAACAAAGTGAAAAGCAGATAAAACCTCAAAGGTCTTTTCCTTTGCTAATGCGAATGGTAGCGTGCAAAAACACGAGCTGTCTAGCCCTGACCTGCTTTGTCACGTGGAAACACCTCTTACCATATTTCACACATTCCTGTGGTTTCACTGCAGTGCAAAAACATTCACGCTCAATCTGTTTAAAAAACAATATATTTCATAGTGGGCTTTGCCACTACACCGCTGCAATACAAATTTACATATAACAAATATATCTTTTACTCAGGTTTAAAAGCTGGTACATCCATGACAGAAAGTTGGGTGTAAAAATGCATTACAGTAACGGAATGATTTCACTTTGTGTAATCCCAAGTTTGTGCATGAATATAGACACGACAGGAGCTTGACGGGTGCATGTATATACATGTGAATGCGTGCCCCCAAGCAGCATCATACAGCATCAAACAGCATGCACAGAACATTTAGCGTTCCACAATTGACATATTTTCACATTCCACAATGTCTAGTCAATGACCTGTTTGTTGGGTGGGGCATTGAGCCCGGGTTGGGTTCATGGAGTTAGGTTGGGCTGAGGCTTACCTTGAGTGATGGTGCCAGCTCCACAGGTCTCCGTGAGGCCATAGCCCTTGCTCACAGAAATGGAGAAGCACACGTTCATGAAGTGCTGGGTGGTTGGGGACAGGGGTGCACCGCCTGACAGCATCCTCCTTAGGTTCCCCCCCAGTAAAGCCTTCACTTTCGCAAACAAAAGCCTGTCAAGGACAGACATGTTATTCCAAACTGTCTCTGAGTTGGGACAGGAGGAGTCATTTCAGCATAGCTTAGTGAATGCATTAGTCTGAGGTTGGACAGACTGAGCCCAGGCTTCTTGTAAACACAGCTGTGTTGAGGGGAGAGCCCTGGACTGTTATGTCTTCAGTGTTACTTACATGTTGCAAATGGGAGTATCGTTGCCCAATTTGAGCTGCTCGAGTTTGTAGTTGTATCCCATTTTGAATAGAGTCCGCTGCATGTAATTCATGTCTTGAACTTTATTCATCACATTCTTATAGATCCGGTCCATTATCTCCTGCAACACACAGTCAAAGCATATTTAGCATACACAAACACACACACACACACACACAAACACACACACACACACACACACACAGGAAGGCCGTAAAGCGTGTTTATCTACACCTTCCTGTGCTAATAATTCAGACTTTCAGCTCTTTAGCAACATCCTCCCCTCACCACGAAACTTTCGTGACGAAAGCCAACCAGAAATCAGATAAATACAGCAATGCTATGAACCACTACAGCATGCATAACTTCAAATAATAGGATAGATGAGCATTCATAATTATTTTCCAACAGACTTAAAGATATGGTGATAGATTTTAATATTAGTTCAGTTGTAATTCAGGAGTCGTGACAGAAAATAGAAAATAGAAGGTTAAGTTGTATGAGAGTGAGAGAGAGATGGAGGAGTGTGTATACCGGTACAGCTGCCATCAGTGTGGGCTGAAGTGTTGTGCAGTCTCCCTTGGTTCCTTTTTTGATCTTCGTTGACTATAAGGAAACCACAGGAATTTAACGCCAGTTAATTGCGAAGACACTTTGCAAATGCTACTTAAATGGACATTTTAAACTGAAATGTGCTGGAGGACTAAACATATCCAAAGTGATCAAATGTGCAAAATATCTCATTAGGCCCTTTCCTCTTCTAGCAGTAGCTTTGCTTACTAACAAACCAAAATATAGGATTGGGTGTGAATATGTCTGTAAGGCACTGCAGATTCCATGCACAGTAATGTTGCTAAGTACCTGGTCTGAGAGGGTTTGGGGGGAGGAGTACCCAACCCGGCAGCCATAGGTTATGCAGGATATTTCCGCTGTCAATTCGAGGACGTGGGCCAGTGGCAAATAACCAATGTATGTGTCCTGCGGACTGTACAGAGTGAGCCATTTAAACACAGTAACCACACTGGCCTTTATGTGGCAAAAATGATAACAGTATATTCTGGTAGAGGAACTGGTTATGTGCCTTAGCACTGTATACGCTCATACTGCTTACCCTAGACCAGGAATTCTTTGGCACTGGCCAGCCATACCAGCAATGAGGTTGCTATGGACAATCATGACTCCTTTGGGGGAGCCCGTCGAGCCACTGGTGTACATCACCATTGCCAGGTCAGAGGGGAGAGGGGGCTCCACCGCCATATTCACTTATGGACACAGGAACCAGAGAGGAGACGGTCAAGAACAGGCCAAAGACAGTTCTGCTTTCAATTTCATTTCAAATGTGTCTCTAAATCTGCTTAGATGTCTGCCTATGAGTTTGCAGTGGGACATGCGTTACTTAGCACTCTGACATTCAGATGAATATAGAGTGCGCTATAAATTAAATGAATTCTTCTTCTTATTATTATTACTTACAGTTTTCAGGTATGGCTCCCAGGTCTGTGACTGACTGCATGCTTTGGATCACAAGAGACTCAGGGTAGCCAGCAGTACTCACATCCTTACTGTCCACATAGATGACATGGGTCAAAGCCGGGACACTGGACAAGATGCTCTAACATAGACAGGAAGAGAAAAAGAAAGTTGCAGGCCAAGTGGACAAGCAGCCAAGTAGACAGACAATTTGTTTTAAAGCTTCATGCGGATAAATCTGGCAATTCCATCAATTCACACCAAGCTGCTGCAATAAACATATATTTCATGTTTAGTTATAATTTTGTATATATAATGACTAGTATGCTGCAGATATTGATGCCCTAATGTGGAATATAAATATTAATATCTTAAAATATCCGATTTGTCACCTTTAGTTTGGTCTCCATGAGTTCCACACTTGTGATAAGGTGTGTGGCACCACACTCATTCAGCCCATAGGCAACTGCGTCTTCCCCCAGCGTTGCATAAAGTGTTACCACTGCACACACACACACACACACACACACACACAGTCACACACACACACACACACACACACACACACACACACAAACACACACACACACACACACACACACACACACACACACACACACACACACAAACACACATTAAAGGAATGAGGCTTAGGGATGAAGTAATGCAAAAATAACATTTGGCTCGACGGTTGTCACCACAATGGAATGCAAAACTTAAATGTGCATGTGTCTGTAAATACATAAATATGTGTCTAACTGTATGTGTAACGCCGACGATTTCATTTCATGTACACAATTCTCAAAAAAGACAGAGGAAAGGGAGGATGTCAGAGGTCTTACAGGGGAAGTTATGTTTGAAGCACGCCTGAGCTGCAATCATCCACTCAGCCCGTGTTTCACAGAAGATTGCGATGGTTCTCTTTGGCTGCTGACCTATCGCCGCAAGGCCGCTGCCAAAAAAGCGCGCGGTTTGATTCACTTCCTCATAAGACATCCAGTGGTACTCGCCCAGGACCAACTACAAGCAAAACATTACACAAAGAACTTTACTTGAGTTTTTCACATAGTATACAGCATCATGTATGTACATATAATAAATGCCATGGTCAATAGCCTGTATGTTTGGATTTAAAAAGGTGTTAAAATTAAAAATTAAAAAATACAGCATCGGACAATTAAAACCTTCTACACATAAGAAATGCTCCAGGTGAGAGTAAAATCAGGTTGAGTAAATTCAGCATACAGTATTTGCCAGGACCACCCATATCAGATGAATGCTGAGAGAGAGAGAGATCTTTTCTATATAGTAGCAAATGTATGGAGCTAGAATAGGTTCACAAATAAATTCAATGAATTCACAAAAATGTCACATAATTCACACATGTAAACGCTGTTACATTTATTTGCTGTCTAATGAACGTGCATTTAAAAACTGCTCCCCATTTGTGAACATCCCTGCATTTATTTGTGGAATTTTTTCTCTTTCCTGATGCGGCTTGATTCACAAATGCATTTTTTGAAAAGGACATTCTCTGCAGCCTTACATGATGTCTCTTACAATTTCGCCCATCACTTTAACATAAGTTCAAGATGCCTCTTACAATTTCGGCCAATCACATGAACATAAATTCGAGGGCATGATTGAATGTGGCCACACTGCATTACGTCTGCGCAGTGTCCAGTTATGCGGACTACTACACCATAACAGACATCTGCATACAACTGATTACACAGAGGAATCCGTCTGGTAGCTGCCCACCAAGTGGGAATATGACATGTTTATGTTGTTAAACCCCTTGTCATACTCGATTGAACATGCTTGAACTACAAATATTTGAAGGAATGGCCAATCATCCGACCTGCCAGCTTTGTGCTCTTCTGAACTATTTTCACTACACTGCCTCCAGAAATGGTATGTCAAAGAAGATAGGAAACAGTATAAAGTCAACATTGGCTATTAAGATGCTGTGTAACCTGATAACAAATCCAGTACGATCCCAGGACTCATGGCAGAGAGGCACTGATATGCCATAGTTCATCAGTGCTGCTCGTTAGTTCCCTGTTCATTAAGAGTTGAGCAATAATGAAATAATTGAGTTAAAGCAAAGTCAACCAGTAGCTGCAAGGTCTCAGACTTTCAGACCTCACCCCAATTCTATACTTTGTGTAATTGGTTGTATGCATAATGTCCATGTCAGGGTGATTAGCTGAAAAGACAATTACAATTGCAGATAGGCTGCAGAGAATGTCCTTTTGGAGAAAAAAAATGCCTTTGTGAATCAAGCCGCGTCAGAAAAGTGTTAAAAATCCACAAATAAATGCAGGGATGTTCACAAATGACAAGCGGATTGTAAATGCACCTTCGTTAGTCTAGAAATAATTTTACATTTGTGAATTGCGTGACATGTATATTTGAATCAGGAAATACATCATTTACTTGTGAATTTTTTAAACTATTCTAACTCAATTATACAGATGCACATTGCTAATAATCTATTTTATCTGAACCAAAGTTATTTTTATTAACTGTCTGTGTGAGGGCCGTCAGACCAATGTTATAAATGGCTTCCTGACTAGATCAAAACGACACTCAGACTATGACGTTTACCTTCTTGAAGATCTTCCTGACTAGATCAAAACGACACTCAGACCATGACGTTTACCTTCTTGAAGATCTTCCTGACTAGATCAAAACGGCACTCAGACCATGACGTTTACCTTCTTGAAGATCTTCCTGACTAGATCAAAACGACACTCAGACCATGACGTTTACCTTCTTGAAGATCTTCCCGTTGGTTTGTGTCTCAGTCTCCTCACTCAGGATGTCTCGGGTGCCCAGACACGGAGCCTTGCCAAATCTTTGCACTGTATGGTCAAACAGCTTATCCAGTGTGTCCTTCCCCTCAAAGGCTATATGCGCTAGACTGTCCAAGGCCTCCACCGCCCGGTACGGCCCCTCTGGATGGCCACTGATTGACTTGGCTTTCATGCTTTTGGCCATAGCTTCACGCTGACAAAAAACAACAAACCAGAAATGTGAAGAGAACACCAGATCCAACAAACATTACTGGTAACAGACTGATTTGCAATCATGTCTTGTTTTGTAATCATGCATCATTTTTAATGTTTATATTCTTATATTCTTTTATTTTTGTTGTCATTTGTATGACAAAGTCTTTTTTTAAGGTATATTATGCCTGGCTGTCTATCGATACATTCAAGATGAGCCCAAAAGCAGGGCTGTCTGCCAAAGCACTGCGGTGTACAATAAGTCATTCCAAAGAAGAAGGCAGAGCTCCAGGGCTCCAGACCTGCATAGCTTTCAGTGGACTCAGTCTGACAGTTCTTCAGAACCGGCCTTTTTTTTTGTTTATGGAAGGTGTGCAGATGCCAAAAAAGCGCAAGCGGTAGTTAACCAGATCTAATTCTGAAGTCAGTGCCAGTAAAAAAAAAGTTTTCAGATCACTGAGCATGTGGCGAGGGACCCAGAAAAAGACTCATTCAGGATCACTTTTCAGATTTTCCAAAATGAAATGACCTTACATTAACTACATAAACTTTCATAATGGCAACACATACATTCAAATCAAGTTGCTATGCAGCATAACTCTGTAAAACTTCTTAGAAACTCCTTCCATGTCACTTTACAGTCCGATCATCTGAAGTCTGTACAGACATCACAGACATTAAGTGGGGCGAAGCAAACATCTAAACATTGGCAAAGACTGTAAATTCTGGTTCAGAAAAAGGACATGCATGACAAAGAGGGGTGGAGAACACATGAACTAATGAACAGTATTGAGCCCGTTTACCTCTTTCTAGTTGGTGTATAGATGAAAATGTCTCCTCCTTTCGTCTCCTCCTGTGGCAGAAGTATGTTTAAGTCAATGAGAGAGTCTTCTCCTTTCTTTGAACTGATCACTCTCTCTCTCTCTCTCCTAAGTTTAAACAGCTGTAATCTTGCTCAGCTACCACATCCCCAAGGGAGCTTTAGTTACCACCCACCACTCATTTGAACCTATCGTGTTAGGAAGTTCAGGAAAGAGGAAGTGATGCAGTTCCTTTGAGTCATCTGTTCTCGAGTAACGTCCCGCACATGCACACCCCCTGACACATGTACCTCTCTCTCTCTCTCTCTCTCTCTGCGCACATGCACACCCCCTGACACACGTACCTGGCAGTACAATGCGGAGGGAGTGACTGGAATCTACGCGTATGTCTTGCAACATTCACAACTGCATATTTTCCTCACGCGCATTCTCTCTCATAGTCAGACTATTAAATACACAACATTCCTATGGTTTTACTTTGGTTGTTCTGCGTCTCTCACCCGTTCTCTTACTCATGTTATTCAGTTGCTCTCAGTCTGTCTCTCGTGCCTCCCCGTCTGTCTCTCTCATGTACACAAAGTACATGGGGAAGGTGGGCAGCAACACCTGAAGGATGCAAGGTGTTTATAAACACTCATAAACAAAGCATGACACTGTCAAAGTGATTTCTCATTTGATTTAGATAACATTTCTTTACTGTCTAAACACATTTTATTATCTCACTAAAAGAAAACATTAATTTGACATTTCACAAAGACATAGACCTCACAGTGACCAAGAGAAGAGTACTGAATTGTGCAAGAAAATAAAAAAAACTAGAGGCTACATAGCAATTAGATTGTGATGAAATGCGGGCACAGGTGGGAACACTCCTTATAGTGAGGTCATGCATATCAGTGTTAAGAGGCAACTTATGGTGTCACTTCGAGGTTGTGTCACAATCTGGATACGGTTAAACAAGTTACAAGCTGTGGCTAAGGCCATTACTCCACCTTGACTGATTTAGATTTAATGTTGTTATCTTGCAGTTGGATGTTTTTTGGACGAAAGGTAAAAAAAACTAAATATATTTCCAAGGTAATGAGGTTTATCGACAATATTGTTGGTCCTTTACCAAAGCATTTCAGCAGACATATCAATTCCTCTGTCTAACTGAAGAGTATATGAAGTTGTTGACCTTTGTCGCAGAGCAGAAAAATATCTCATGATAACGTTTGCTGTTTCATGCCTTCTCCAAATGTTACTACTCACATGACTTAACAGTTAAGATATGTTAGTACAACGTGTCTAAAACTCTTTGGGATGTTATATGCATCATTACATTCCAGAGAAAAGTGTTTCACACACACATAACTTACAAATGATAGCAATACACTAATGCAAAAGGACTGACAGAAACGTTTGGGACTGAGATTGAGTGTGTGTCTGTGGGTTTGAATGAATCACACATGTTTGTGTCTGTGTTTGTTTTGACTTACAGACCTGCAATGGGTTCCCCCACATATCCATATACAGAGCATCTTCATCTTGTATCCACTCACATCTCATGTAAACAGTGTGAAGTTTAGAGTCCAAAGACATGGCTGATGAGCACCTGTGATACAGGTTGTCACACCCCGGTCTAGAGTCATAAAGAAGAACGCTGAACTGGTCCAACAACATGACAAACATCGGGTGAATGTAATAAAAACCACACGAGTGTGGGTGTTGTGGTCAGCTGGCTGGAAGAGCACTAGATCAACAACCCTTAAAAAAGTTTAACACAGCCAGATGCCACCCCGTGTACATATTAGCACAAACATTCAGCTATCCACAAGCTATCCACTAACCACACCATCCAGTAAAATGACATGCATGTACACACACACAAAGACCTGTGAAACACAACCTCTCTGCCCGTAAAACAGCACAAGAAATTAAGAATGTCTCCCTCTTGTGCAGTTATTCAGGAAATGCAACTATTTCCAAAACCTCTAAAGTGACAGTATAGGTTTAAATAAAAAATAAACGGTAACAGTGACAATACTAGACTACACCCTTAGGGGGATAAGCCACCAATCAGTAGAAGTAATAAAGTTGTTCAATTGGTTTCAGCTGTGGCCAGTTCTGCATGTTCTTCTTCTGTATGACTCTGAGGCAGAAAACAACCAAAGCCCATCACTGTCAAAGGCCTCACTGCCTGCAGGAGTGCTGTAGCACTAGGTCTGTGAGGAGAACTCCAGTCTGTCAGTGGAAAGAGGAAGGGAATCGAATTCTAAGATGGCCCATGTATGTGACTGTCCAACAAGGTAAAGCCATATAAGAACAGTGTATACCTCCTTCTAGTCACACCATGTAGAAACCTTTACTGAGAGACAGATGAGTAATGGTGAGGGTTGGTTTTTATAGAACAATGTCTTAGTTTAGTTGTTTAAAAACCCTCAGTGACAATTATATTGTGTATTTTATGTTCTCAAACAAAGCTATGTGAAATAAATGTGTTATCGTCACAGAGGGGTGATACATCTCAAGGATAACCAAAGCAAATGTGTTTTTGCTCAATATGAATTTCATAACAATGGCTGGTTTGTTGATTCTTGTATGTGGAATGATGACCAAAAAACACACATGAACCATTGAAAGTATATTTCACATTAGAGATTGGAAATAATGAAGGAGTCTGAATCCTCTCTGAAGCCTCTGTATATAGGGTTTCAGTACTACTCAACTAATGTCTGAAATTATAATAATACTAATTATAAATAACAGTTAGACATTTCTTTGATGTTTGGATTTTTAAATATATCTTGCTCTATTTCTGCATTAAAGATTATGCATT
Organism: Clupea harengus; assembly: GCF_900700415.2. Taxonomy (NCBI): domain Eukaryota; kingdom Metazoa; phylum Chordata; class Actinopteri; order Clupeiformes; family Clupeidae; genus Clupea; species Clupea harengus. The sequence goes on along the minus strand of NC_045159.1, from coordinate 972,573 downwards.
TGGTACAATGGTGAGAAAAAAATCTTTGAAACTGTAGCTGTAATGATGGTGACCGTCCATAAGAGGTCAGGAGAAAGCATAACTAGAAAAACTTTTTCATCTTTGCACTTAATCAGTAGAATCATTCGTAGGCTTCTCTGGTCCTGCAGTGAACTTGTAAGGACACATGAGAACACACAAACACACAGAGAGAGAGAGAGACAGAGAGAGAGAAAGAGAAAGAGAGAGAGAGAGAGAGAGAAAGAGAAAGAGAGGCATATTTCAATCTTACCATCTTTATCTGAAAGTCTCTTAACATGAAATACAGGTCTTCCAACCTGTCAGGAAATCAAAATTTTGTAGTGTACCTGTTATTGTTTACATGATTCCTTAATCTCAACCTTTTACGTAGACTGCATCTCTCTCTCTCTCTCTCTCTCTTGGGCACTCACCTGCCACACACCCCTGTTCACTGGCAATGACAGCTTACACAACCAGTGGAAAGGGAGGGGTGGAGAGAGCGTAATAAGAAGAGAGATAGCCTGAGACAGAGAGCGGGACAAGAGTGGAGCGACGCGCCGGCTTGTTTACAAAAGGGCTCCACATTCTCCGCCTGTCACAGGACAGAGAGAGAGAAGAGGGACAAAGAGCAGAGACAGAAAGGAAAGATCTAGTATATTGAGTGAGACAGAGCGAGAATCTATGTGATTTGGTGTGAAGAAAGGAGTTGAAATGGTGCTGGTGCAGTTTCTCATTGAGCTCTTTCGCTTTCTTGGAGGACGGCAACGCATTCCACGAGTGGAGGACAGAGCAACCTCACCTGACAACTTTCAGGTAAAGGCCACTCACATAATTGTTCCTACGTGTACTTTGTGAACTAGACTTTAGGACAAAAATGCATTTATTCTGCAACGTAGCTCCTGTGTGTGAGTTTTCCCTAAAGGACCTGTTGATCCAGTCGTCGGCATGTGTGTCTATGTGTGTTTACGTGAGGACCACTCTTGCTGTCAGACAGTTTATTCATTCGGGCACAACGTGATCCTCACAAGCCTTTGGGGTTTGTTGTGTTCTCAGCTTGGCAACAGCATAACATTATCAGGGGTTTAAAAGTCTGCTGCTGTTTTCAGTTTTTAAAACAAAGCCACACTATGTTTAAAAACACTTCACCGCTTCACCCTAGTAACTGAGTGTAATAAGTGTATTGCCTCTGACTGTCAGTCTTAATGGTGTCACAGGGAAAAAATAGTCTGGGCATTCCTTAGACCCTGAGTGGTAGGTTTATCGTCACAAAGTGCACTGTCCCTCTGGAATTCCTCAAATGTTCTTTTCAACTCTTCCTGACCGGCAGCTGTCACTGGGTTATGTCAGTTTAAAATGGCCCTAAAGCTATTGAGATTTATCAAAATGACTAGATTCTTCAACCTTTTTTGTTTAGCATTGGACAATGTCTGTCAGTAGATCAATGTGTGTGTGTGTGTGTGTGTGTGAGAGAAAGAGAAAGAGAGAGAGAGAGAGAGAGAATCATAATCATCATCATAATTTCTTGAACTACAAAATCGAGTTAATCAGGTTAATCTGCGTCAAAGTATTGTTGTAGAACTTAATTCCGTTACAATACAGCCTGGATATATGGACAACATGCAGCACAACAATCCAGCCCAGAAACAGTCCATATTTGGTTATTGTGTATTACAGTAAATTCCATACAGATACTCAGGAAAGCAAACCAACAAAAAGATAGGAAAGCCCCACAGTCCAACCAAAGATGGGTAGAACGTTTCATTGCTGCTGCCTGCCTAAGGAATCCTTTTAGTGTCAAATTCACCTAACGCCAGCAGTGCCCTTCAGCCTAGATCAATTTACTGCACTGCAAAATGTGTTAACATGACTGTGTGTGTGTGTGTGTGTGTGTGTGTGTGTGTGTGTGTGTGTGTGTGTATGTCTTGATATGAGTGAGGACATCTTCTGTGCTAATATCTGTTCCTTCAGTTTGCTTTACTATTGTCAATATTAGTCCTGTGTATTCTCAAAAGGTCAAAAGCTGTTATATAAGATTTTGATCACGTGGTCTTTCACGCTCTGGTAATAAAACCACATTCATATTAAAGGCCTCTGATCTAGTCGACCTAATCACAACACTGCATCCACTCTGTTTACTTTCTTTTATCATCTCACTCATAAACATAAACAGATTTTGAGTCTGAATTTATTTTTCAGAATGAATCCCAAAATCAGTCAGAACCCCTTTTCTCATGTCTGCAACTTAGTTCATTTGACCCCCAGATAAAAGAAGGCAAAGTCCAGAGAGCTAATCATCAGATGCCGGTAGAGCAAGTTTTTACAACAGAAGTTATTGTTCAGCACCAAAGGGAAGTAACTAGCCTTTGTACTCAATCTGTTCTGACAAGAACTGGGTAAATTAAAATCAAATAGACTTGGTTCACAGATGTCTGTATGGAGCATCAAACTTGTATACATTTCTGCAAATAGTTTGCATGACCATGTCCTGTTATGCTGGATAAAGTCAAGTTATTCCTTTTCAAAATGAAGGTAGTCTACTGCATGCTAGAATGTAGAAAATGATTAAGTAAACTCCAATTATGGAGACCTTAACCAACTCAGGTATCCCACGAGAATGTACAAATGACTTGCTCTAGAAACAGAATAAACTTTGTAAGGGTGGCAAGTTATAAATGTGTCCTCCTGAACTATTTGTCAAATGGGAAACTTTTTGTCTCTGTGCATAGACTGATAGTGTGCATGTACTAGACATATACACTTGCACTGCGAAAAACCGGTAAATGCTTTTTGCATGTCTCCATGTCAGCTCATTTAAACCTCTTTCGGTATTTTGGTCTAGCCCAAAGAGTGGTCTGTATTTTTCTACAGGTTCTATGTAGAGCCATTAACTCTAAACATAGGCCTTCGTTTTTTCCAGAACTAAACTAAATGGGCTACACTTGGGGACAGCTTGAGATGTTAGCTCAGGACCGAGATGCTTGGAGAACTCTTGTTTGCGGCCTAAGCCCCAGAAGGGGTAGTAGGCGATGATGATGATGAAACTAAATTAGGAAGGGGCTTATTAGCACCAGGGAATATATATAAATTGTTTATTCTTCAAATCTGTTTCTAAATAGAAGAATAGCTATTGTGGAAATACAGTGCACTGAACTACAGGGGCAGTGTAAAATGATTGATGAGTGTTGCTAAGCAACGTGTATATATAGCATAAAAAGACAATGGGGATATAACTATAATTGACGCTCACGAATCTTTATTACCAACGGCCAACCTACATCTGAATAAGTCATAGAGCCCAACAGAATGGCTCTCCTACAGGTAGACCTTCGGACTACGAGCTGAAAAATAAAACGGCAGGAAAATATACTGATAATATGATATTATACCGTACGTTACCTATCATAACAATGCTCGCTAACCGAAATATTTGGCGTAGTAAGCCGGCTAACAGAATCATTGCATTCAAATCTGCAAGGATACATTTACAGTGCAGCCTAAATCTTAACATTAGAGAAAACGATGAAGTTGCCTAACCACCCATGGCAGCGGCAGTTGTTATAGTTGCCAAATTTGCGAAAGAAACGGCAGCTTGCACATTTTATTTCATCACATAGCCTCTTGGCAAATACAGCTGAAAAGTAGTGTTGATGCTAGCTAATTAATTTCTTGTGTGTGCGTACATACAATATTTGTTGGTGTACAGCTCGTGAAAAATTAAGAGACCACTTCAAAATTACTAGTTTCTCTGGTATGTGTTTGAGTAAAATGAAAAATGTAGTTTTATTCTATAAACTACTGACAACATTTCTCCCAAATAATAATGTAATTTAGAGCATTTATTTGCAGAAACAAAAAAGATGTGTTTTCAGATCTCGAATAATGCAAAGAAAACAAGTTCATATTCATTTTTAAACACAATACTATTTTTTTTTTACTTAGGAAGAGTTTTAGAAATCAATATTGGGTGGAATAACCTTGATTTACAATCACAGCTTACATGCGTCTTGGCATGCTCTCCAGCAGTCTTTCACATTGCCGTTGGGTGACTTTATGCCACTCCTGGCACAAAAATTCAAGCAGCTCGGCTTTGTTTGGTGGCTTGTGACCATCCATCTTCCTCTTGGTCACATTCCAGAGGTTTTCAATATGATTCAGGTCTGGAGATTGGGCTGGCCATGACAGGGTCCTAATCTGGTGGTCCTTCATCCACACCTTCACTGACCTGGCTGTGTGGCATGGAGCATTGTCCTGCTGGAAAAACCACTCCTCAGAGTTGGGGAACATTGTCAGAGCAGAAGGAAACACGTTTTCTTCCAGGACAACTTTGTACTTGGCTTGATTCATGAGTCCTTCACAAAGACAAATCTGCCAGATTCCAGCCTTGCTGAAGCACCCCCAGATCACCGATCCTCCACCAAATTTCACAGTAGGTGCGAGACAGGTCTCCGTCTAACCATTAGTCGACCAGGTGTTGGGCAAAGCTGAACATTTGACTCAGAGAAGATGACCTTACTCCAGTCCTCTATGGTCCAAACCTTAAAGTCTTTTGCAAACCTCAGCCTGGCTCTTCTTTGCTTCTCGTCGATGAAGGGCTTTTTTTCTAGCTTTGCACGACTTCAGCCCTGCACCTAGGAGCCTGTTTCTAACCTTGAAGTGCACTTCACCCCAGCTGCCGTTTGCCATTCTTTTTGAAGGGGTCACTTGATGTCATCCTACGGTTGTTGAGTGACATTCAAATGAGTTAGCGGTCATCCAGGTGAGTGGAGTGTCATTTTCGTCCTCTGCCGGTCTGTAGCCTTGTTGTCCCTAATGTCTGCTGCTTGACCTTGTTCTCATGAACCGCCGTCTTTTAAATTTTAAGGATGGAAGCAACCTGGCGCTCACTGTATCCCTCTGCCAGTAAAACCAGAATTGAACCCTTCTTTTCATCACTCAAAACTTGGCATGGTTACAGTTTTTCTCGATTGCTAACACACATTTTTTGAAAGCATGCCTCGTTTCCTCAAAACTCTAAACACAAATCCCAAAACCACTCGCACAAAATGCAAAACCCTTTATATATCCTGCAAAAGGCAACTTTGCTTTCAAAACAGTGTTATGTCACCTCAAAAGGGTACTTTGTTTTCTAATGACAAACACAGCCCATTATATGAGTAGACATTCTAAGCATCGATTGAACACTGATGTGCTCAATGGAAAACACTACTATGAAATGGGAAAACACCAGTATGAAGGCCTTATCAGGAACATTATGTTACTATACGCTTACTCCTGTAGTAAAATATAACTGTATAATGTTTTTACGCAAATATAAAACAACACACAAATATACAGTAACAACTAAAATATTTCTTTATTTTTTCCAAAAGTGCTGTAGCCTATACATCACAGCAAACACAAATGAATGTGTAAATGATTTGCACAGAACAAACAATAGGATATAGGCCAGTACAGTCAACCAAAAAAAGAAAGAAAAATGTAAAATAAAAAAGGACAAAAAACTACTGCATCCTGTTCAATATTGACAATGTGCTATCAGAAATAGACCTACACAGTGTTGTGAATGTTGTTGCATTATGTGTGAGTGGTTTAGGGATTTGTGTTTAGAGTTTTGAGAAAACGAGGCATGCTTCATGTGTGTAAGCAATAGAGAAAAACTGTAACATTGGATTGGATTACAATACAGTACAGTAATGTGTCAGTGCTGATAGGACGCAATCAGTTGTGAAAATGTATATGACTTACTTGCACATAGTCATAGCATAACTGTTTGACTGTCGGAGTTTCTGACAAAAGGCACCCTGTACACCTGCTTTATTCTCAAGGTGTTCCGCCTTAGAACACAGTCCACTGTGGCTAGGCTCACTGTATTGATGTTTAGGAATATGTCTTGGTCATCAATGGTTGCACTTTGTATTTGTTTACGTAATTTTACAGATACAGTACAATGGAAAATACAAGAATACTATGCTCCTGATAAGGCATTCAAACTAGTGTTTTCCTGTCATAGTAGTGTTTCTTACCTATTCCCTCTTCTGAATGTCCAGAGAATGGATGCAACTGAGAAGCGGCTTATATTTGGTTGAACCCTCTGGCCAGCCTCCTGCATGGTCAAACCATGGTTGACCATATGGTTGACCACAGTGGCCCGAATCTCATCAGAGATAATGGCTCTCCTTCTTGCTCTTTCTCTTCATCCTCTTCCTCCTCCTCCTCCTCCTCTTACTCTCACTCCTCTGCCTTTCTGATCACCTCTCACTTCAATGTTGCCATCAATTGTTCTCCAAACCAGGAGCTAACCTGTGGCCATCATATTGCTAAAGCTTTGATTTCAAATTGCACAACAGCCTTTGAAATGGAAGTTTTGCCAATTGAATAGCAGTGTGTTCTGTCTGAAGACAAGGAGGTTTTGGCATTGATGAAGTGTGCAAAGTAGAGAGGATGGTGTTTAGTGTTTTGAAGAAAGTGTGGTTAACAATTGAAATTTGTGTCTAAAGCACATAATTGTGTGTTGTGTTTTGAAGAAAGTGCGGTTAACAATTGAAATTTGTGTCTAAAGCACATAATTGTGCTTATAGTTTAGCAGAATTGGTTTAGGGAGTTGGCACATGAGTTACAGGTTGTGGTCATTGTGCCATAAGTTCCAGTTTTTGAATGTAATCAATCGAGAAAAACTGTAAGGCGCTACAATTCAGACTCAAAACGAGGCAACTGACTGTTTCGTGCGTGGCGCTGTGAACCACTCAGCTGGTTCATTCGGAGAAAGAAGCAGTTGCTGTTTCGCACGTAATATGTCACGTGATTTTCCCGTACCAAAGCAACCTTCGAAGCAGTGGTTTTATGATTGGTGTAGTGTAAGGTATGAAGCACGTTCCGGCGCTTCAGTGTCAGGCTGCCATCACTAGTGTTTAGTGTTTTGAAGAAAGTGTGGTTAACAATTGAAATTTGTGTCTAAAGCAGAAAATTGTGTGTTGTGTTTTGAAGAAAGTGCGGTTAACAATTGAAATTTGTGTCTAAAGCAGATAATTGTGCTTATAGTTTAGCAGAATTGGTTTAGGGAGTTGGCACATGAGTTACAGGTTGTGGTCATTGTGCCATAAGTTCCAGTTTTTGAATGTAATCAATCGAGAAAAACTGTAATAGACACTTTTTTTATTCCAATTACTTTTGAGGTACTACTAGCACTGTTTCTGCCATCCAGCTGGACCTTTTGCAAGAGGATAGTGATTACCACAGCACTGGTTTTTATATTCTTCTTCATTAAATAAGATTTGGTTCAGGTGATCACCTAATCAGTAACTCATTAACTAGAATCGAGTGTGCCTGTATTGGAATTCAACAGACACTGGAATGGAATAGCTGCCATACACGTAGAGATGCTGATTTAAGACAAATTTGGAGTGGTCTCAATTTTTCCAGAGCTGTATATATCAGTTAGGTTCTTCTTAACTGACAATACAGGGGTCTGGGAGCTTTAGGGTTAGAACGATATGTAGATTTGTATGTATGCCTATGTCACTTCCATGTATAATCAAATATAATCAAATCAAATGATCAAATATAAAAGCTTATTTGTCATCACATGAAATGTCTCTGTCTTCTTTTCTTTACCAGGATGCTCTGCTGTTGTTAGCCTCAGTGGCAGACTGTGCCTCTCTGAGAGATGCTGCTCAGACTGCCCTCAGTGTTGTGTTGTCTGGACCAGTAAGCCTCCCCTTTTCTACAAAAGAGCCTCAAATCATTTACTCACAACACACTTAGATGCTTTCCATGCTTTTATAACAGTATTACAGTAGTCAAGTCTCAGCTTATTTGTGGATACTGCAGAGTTTTTTTACTCTCTTGCAGGTCACTGTCTATACATATCTTCTGGAAGATGGATCCCTGAAGTGTGAAAACCCTGAGCATGAGCTGCAGAGTGAGGGGGAAATTAAGTAAGAGCCGTAATCCCTGCTAATAATGGCAGTAATTACACTATAAGAGGATTATGAGATTTAACATAATTTAAAGGGTTTTACAGTTGATTTTTTTTTACAGTTGTTTTTTGTCAGTGCACTGTTCACTTTTTAAAAACACTTCACACACTTCAGGCTATGTTAACTAAATTGTAAATATTTTTGCATTGCTTTAACACAAAATGCATTCAAGTCAAGTCAAGTTTATTTATATAGAACATTTCATATGGCATACATAGACACAATGTGCTTTGAGTGCAGAGATGACATTAAATTAATTTCAAAATGTGCGATTAATTAGTAAAAAATGTTTTATCGATTGACAGCCCTAATGTATATACATGAAAATAAAAACAATAAAATGAAGTGTTAAAAACAAAGACCTATAGTCATGAATTAAAAGCTGAAGAAAATAAAAAAGTTTTAATTCCCTTTTTAAAAGAGAGCACTGAATGCGATGACCTTAACTCCAGAGGTAGGCTATTCCAGAGGGTTGGTGCACAGTAACTAAAGGCACCATGTGCAGCATTCATTGACCACCTCTTTCGAAATCCATGAATACCTCTCTCAGTCCATGTTCACCACCAGCTAAACTTGCTTGTTTGTTGTAATTGCTCTGTTCGAAATAGGTAATATTTTTGTATCTGGTGAATGTGGATCAACTCATGAAAGTACTAATAGCGTGATTCAAAAAGGACTGACTGCTGAGAGGCGAACAGCCATGTTGTAAACTAGATTAATTGACTACATCACGACAATCCCAGGAGATGGGAGTGGTACCAAACACGCAAAAAGTTCTGATTGAGTAAAAGTTAAAGGACGGAGCTAATTCTTATTGGCCATATGAACAGCCATACACAAGAAAGTGGGAGGAACAAGGTTCCTTTAAAAAAGATCGACCAGCGATTCATACTCTGAGATCATCCATGGAGCATCTTCTATTGTGGCTTAGAGACTACAGTAAACTTCAGATTTACACATTCAGCCCTTGTCTTCTGATTTTGAAATTGCAAGGAAGTTGCCATTTTCTCCACAACACCTTCAGTTCAAAACCTGACAAAAAAAAACAGATCACTGTAGATGGAAATATATTGTATTTTGACAGACAAATGAAACTCTATGCTTGAAATAATAGAGATTATTCTTTTAGCGGGAAATGAATCCTATTTTTTTGTTTGCAGCTTTGGTTACCATCTATGTTCCCATTTGTGTCAATACCATGTCCACTTTTCACACAGAGTGCTGTACAAAACACTCACCTTAGCTCATCAGTTAAGCTAAGTTGATTGTAAAAAAACCTGCAACTTATCCATTGATACAGCACGAAAAAGATGAATGTATCTGTTGTACCTCCTCACAGAGAAGCTGTTGCTCAGCAGAGAAGAGCAGTATGCAATGGCATTCCTCCAGCAGAGCTGCATAAGGACCAGAGACCAAGCCTGGCCCAGCCACTGCTTGGACACCAGAAAGGTTTGTGTGTGTGTGTGTGAGTCTGTGTGTGTGTGTGTGTGTGTGTGTGTGTGTGTGTGTGTGTGTGTGTGTGTGTGTGTGTGTGTGTGTGTGTGTGTGTGTGTGTGTGTGTGTGTGTGTGTCAGTGTGTGTGTGTGTGTGTGGGGGGGTGTGAGTGTGTGTGTGTGTGTGTGTGTGTGTGTATGTGTGTATGTGTGTGTGTGTGTGGGGGGGGGGGGGGGTCATTTGTGTGTGTGTGTAAGTGTGCACATGGTCAAAAGTGGCTGTATGTTTGTGCGGCCTGCTGGTGTGTTTATGTACTTCGTCTATACATAGCAATCTTAAAATCTATTTAATGTGATTAATCCCTTTACTCTCTGTAGTTGTCATAGCTCCTGTTATGGACCAAGGAGATGTCATTGCTGTCCTTTTGGTGAGAGTGCTTAGAGGGCCCTTACAAATAACTATCTGATTGAATCATTAAACTCAGAGATAAAACCATCATACACCAAGTTGATGTTTGTTGGAAGACCTGTATGCTGTGTTTCACTGTATTTGCAGATCAGCTGTGGAGAGACCAGTGATGAGAAGGACAAAGATTTAGACTTGCTAGAGAAGCATGTAAGTCAAAGGGACAAATATTAATCAATGATTTAGTTAACAAGGGAACTACAATCAGTAATAATGTTCTTCGTGCCCCGCTGTCTCCTTTCAGATCACAGCAGCTTGTAAAAGAGTGCTCAATCTGAAGGCCAACAGGTCGTTAATGAGCCCACTGATCAATACATCTGAGAATCATTCACCAGCTCCACTGCATAGTGCAGGAAATGGAGACCTGGCTCAGAAAGTCCTCCAGCTGTGTGGTATGCACTGAGATTGAATGTGGTTGTCACAGGGAAGAAAGCATAGCAGAAACGTAGACCTTCATTTATATATAATGAATATTTGTTATTAATGGCCTTGTTTTTTTTGTATAGGAAGTCTCTATGATTTGAATGCTGATACTGTCCAGCACAAAATCATTAAATATGTGAGTTCCAAAATTATAGTAATTATATCATCATTATTAATATTGAAATGGTGAATCTTACAGAATGATGAACAGACACACTATTTACTTGGTGTGATTGCTTCAACAGCTGGAAAAAGAGACCAAGTCTGTGTGTTGCTTTCTGCTGGTTTCAGAAGACAGTAACCAGCTGCTCTGCCAGGTAAATAGAAACCAGCTCATACAGAAATGCTAATGACAGAGACAGGAAATGAATGCACTTTACTTTAAACAGTTTCAATCAGACACTCTGATACTCTGATACCCACTGACAGTATAATGATCTGTTCTCCTGATTTTTGTCTTAACATAAAAGTGACTCAAGACTTGAGAACCACTGCTAACCCTGACAAATTCAATACAGTTCTATTCATGAATAAATGATTACCATTAAAACCATAGACCAGACTTCTGCAAATGTGTTCACAGGTGATTGGTGATAAAGTTTTGCAGGAGATCAGCCTTCCTGTGAGTTGTGTCTTCCCTTTTCTCTCATATTTTTACATTTATGATGGACTAACAAACCACATTTACGTTTAGACCAGTTTAGGCTGGATTCTTCCAGTATATTGTTGGGTTTTGTGGGAAGAGATGTCACTGGAACATTAGGCATGCAACTGTGTCATAACTGTGTTTCCAAAAACAAGTGTTGTGATATTAAACAAATGGATGACAGTGTAGGAAGGATATATACATGTGTACAAATGTATAGGTACATTTCCTTATTGTTTATGTTTTGTCAATTGCATGACACTTTACCTCATAGCTTCCACACAGAGCATAGTTTGGAACTCAGTCAGTCTTTTCTGTAGTCTCTTCTCGTCTGTTCATTTGAATCTTGGACAGTAGATTCAACATCAGCTGGCCACCCCAAAATATGTGCTAGCATTTAGCACATATCTGTGGAGTAAAACACACCCACAACCTCTAGCCTACAACTGAGCCCAGGTAGACTTGTACCGGCTACCCTGAAACACATGCTCCCTCTATTGGCCTCCTGTGGATTAGCCCCGGTGGTTCTTTAAGTCCAAATTTGAATTACCATCAGTGGTAGGAATTCAGGTCTCAAGGGGAAACACACTGCAAGGGTATTATTCCAGGCCTTTCCACCTAAGGAATGAAGATCAAGGAAAATACAAGGGAAATCAAGAAAGTGAAAGGTTTAATGCTAACCACTTTATTTTTATGATTTGTGCTGTTCAGCTGGTCATAGGCCCTTTGGGGAAGGCAGTGGAGGAGAAAAGGTCTCTCACACAACAAGACCTCACCACAGTGAGTACATCCTACCATGTTTTTGTGCCACATTTCACCACATTTCTATTCTCAGAATATGGTCTAAGACAGAGGTCGCCAACCCGTCGATCGCGATCGACGTGTCGATCTCGAAGACCTTCCCTGTCGATCTCCAAAATTATTATTTTTTAAAATACCGAAAAAAAAAAAAAAAAAATTGAACATTTTCTGAAGTATCTTCTGAAATGTTTTCTTACGGACTTCGGAAGAGCAAAGTCAGAAAAGATCTCCGCCTGATTCATGAACGCCAGCTATTTAAATCCGAGGATGTCCGTAGAGTTGATGTGAACGTAATCACCAACGATTTCTCACAAATAGCCCTTCCTACTAAATGCCCCTTCTAAAGCAGCTTGCACACTGCCCCGACAAACGCCAACATTCCCCAACAAACGCCAACAAACACCAACAGTTGCATGCGGCAGCAGTTGGTGTTTGTTGGTCATTGTCGGGTACTGTCGGATTGGGTAAAGTTTCAGAATGTCTGCCCAATGTAGAGAGATTTCCAACATTCTGACAGCTCGCAACTAGGCTCAACTCGCGTGCATGACATCCTCGAGCTCTCTTGGATGTCATTGTTATGTTGGTTATCGGCCAGTTTGTTAAAAAAAAACGATATCCTAAGTCTATTTATAGATTAACGTTATGTATTAGCTTTCCCAAACGAACGGTTTTCCAGACAGATATTTGTCTATTTTTACTTCTACGACTCGTTTAACACTGCAACGTGTTTCTAAATATTAATGTTAAAGGTGACACGTTACATGAGTACGTTTGCGCTTATGTTAGTTATCGGCCACTCCCACTTCATTCCAATTACCGCGTTGGTTTTCGAAATATTAATATGCACGCATACTGTCCAGTGGCGGCGCCAGATATTTTTTGCTGCAGGTGCTATGGGGGTGCTCGGCGTTTTACCGAGGGTGCTATGAAATTAGGGTGATATCATACGTGTCACATGGTTCTCTACTACAACACCTCCCCACCATATCGTCATATCTGTTTACATGTTTGCTCTCTGAAGCGTCTTTGTGGTCCATGAAAAGCGCCATACAAATCGATCGTAGGTCTATTATTATTATCATAAGGCTGCTTCCGACAGACGCGCACATAGCCGTGTTCCTCTGCGACGGTCACTGACAAAATGCATGCAGCATCAGCATGTTATAGATTCCGCAATCCCAAATACTTCACTTACTTCATTGGGGGTTAAAGTTGGCGCCAGATGACCACCAGGTCACCACTACCATGTCTGACAAATTAAACTAAACATAAATAGTTCAATACATTCTAAACTAAAGGGGGCAAATTAGAATAGCAGATAGAATGAACTAAAACAGTCAAAGAGTCAGAAATGCTTTCAAAAAGTATATATTAGTTCAGGTCACAATCAATAAAAACATAGAAGCTTATGGATAACTGGCTAGCACAGACAGACTGCTCGTCCTAGGCTAGAATCTCTGATTTTTTAAGGCGGATCCCGAAAAATCCCCAAGAGACCGCATTCATTAATGTTACACATCTAACAAGACCGTTCCACCTTAAATCTTAAACGGTGTAAAGATGCAGGCCCCTTTTAAAAGTGAATGAAACAAAACAGTAGGCACTCAAAACCACAATAATCAGAGCTAGATCATTGTATCATTGTACAATACAACTCTTAAAGAACAGGCAAAAATGCAAACAAAACTATGCTGGAAAAGCAAAATCCGGGCAACCCAGCAGACCAGGTGTAGCATGG
>NC_045159.1:933317-958590 GCF_900700415.2 Clupea harengus | reverse complement strand
ACACTCTCTTGAACTGGTGTGGGTGTGGCAGGTGAAAAGGGAAAATGGATATCCATCATCGTTAACATTTTTAATGGAAGTTTAATCAGAAATATGTCAGATTAAGATGTGTGTTTTAACATGTCAAACCTAACTTTTTGTCTACCATTCCTTTTAAGTACCACCAAAGCATTTGCATACTGGGTAAATAATATATTGTTTACTACTATAGTACGATTAATCTTTAACTGTAATGATCTATGATATTTATCAAGTAATGCACTGCATATTGTGACATAAATACTTACCGATTGTATTACTACATGCTTTGTTCTGTTCATTAAAAGTCATCCATACCACTGAGATTGTACTGTCAATTTTAGACTTTGCCAATTTATGCAAATGTACCACCAGTTATACTTGATCTGGACCGTTTTAAGTCAAACGAAAACATTGCTTTATTCATAGCATTCATCATCATTCATCTCTAACCCAAACTTTATTCCTGCCTTTCATACTAGTTCATGTCTAACGTGTGCTACGGAAGTCGTCGCCTCTCATTTGAGTCTTGTGAAGTGGAAGTGTAGATTTATGTTACTTTGCTGTCTATGTTCTCCCTGTGATGAGGTGTGTGTTTGAATTGTGCGTCCATTCTGAGTCGCTTTGGGTGAAAGGGTGTGTCAGATGGATATTATTATTTTTCAATAAAAATGCACTGGGAGAGAGCGATCACATGGAAATGTGCTGGGAAACCTTTATATTACAATGTTGCTTCTTTCAAAGAAAAGCAGTATTTCCTTGTTTAAGCAGTGCTTCCTTGCTTAAGTAATTTACTGAAGAGTTATCCAGACTCATATTGGCCCTCAAGTAACTGGGCTGGATTAAAGCCCAGTCTTGTCAGAACTCACTGTAGTACTAGCAGTGCCCACAAGGAGGCAGTAGGAACACATGCAACCCACACACAATCAGTGACACATTGACATGCTCATGTATGCCAGACACACATGCATGTAATACATACATGCTCATGACAACACCCCCCCCCCCCCCCATTCCTACCCACCCATCTGCTCATGGCATCAACACACACAAATTCTCACACACACACACACACACACACACACACACACACACACACACACACACACACACACACACACACACACACACACACACACACACACACACACACACACCTATCTTTTAAGTGTCATCATTGAAGAAGTCCTGGAGGACTCATTTGTGCAGAGCAAAGATCCCTCCCCAGAACAGCTGTAGCCAATGGAGAGGACCGAGACTAGAGCTGAAGCCCCAAAGAGATGAGCCTCTTTTTCAGGAGGAGGTCACTGGGGTCATTGTTAGGGTTGGCTTTGGACCATTTTAACCGTACCATGTCTGTAAGTAGGGAAATCCTTTTGATGTGGAACACCAGACATTTTCATCATGATCATTGTCTCGAGGTTTTTAACAGCTAGCAGGTCACTGAGAATCCAGTCTCTACGACTTCATAAATTATTTGAGAATATGTGTAGGATACATTGTCAAATGGTAGCAAACAAACAAGTGTAGGAAGACTACAGGACTACAATAACCATAACATTAGTTTGTTCATAAACAGTTTAAAGTAAGTATAATTATGTTTTTGTTGTGTACTGTGTGTGTGTGCGTGTGTGTGTGTGTGTGTGTGTGTGTGTGTGTGTGTGTGTGTGTGTGTGTGTGTGTGTGTGTGAAAAAAAAGAGATAACAGAGCCAAACCGTAAGGGTAAATTTAGCACAATGCCATACAACTCTTCACTCCATCCCATTGGTCAGTGTAGTTGTCCCTCAGCGAGTAAGCCATCCCATTGGTCAGTATAGTTGTCCCTCAGCGAGTAAGAACAAGTCTGGGCCAAGGGTTTGGCTTTAAGCGTCTTCACAGGGAGTGTGTGTGAACCCTGCCCAAATTAACCCCCTCAAATACACACAGTCAGAAGGGGGCTCTACAAAAAGAAGAGAGGGGTGCCAACATTAAAAGGATCTCTCTTTCTCTCCCTCTCTCATTCTGTTTCTTTCTCTCTTTTGCTCTCTCTCTCTCTCTCTCCCTCTCTGTTCCACACTCTTCTGGAGAGTTGAGCTGTGGGTTGTGTTGTGTCTGAGAAGCTTCTCCTCACAGGACATGACTGTTATGGAAGGAGGAACAGCGAACTGTCATGGTTGTTAGTGAACCCAGTGCCTTTAGGACATAGGGTGAGTGCATGAAGACTGCCCATGCTTGCCAAGGGAGCACACTGGAGATGAGGACTTAGAAAAGGTGGGTCTCAATCATTTGACAGTTTACGCTGTGAGTAACTGTAACTGTGAGTCACTGAGGATATTCATAGCTTCACTTTAATGTAAAGGGAAGGTAATGAGATAGCTATCTATAAAGAAAAGGTATTAATCTAAAATAGTAATTATACCATTCATTTTATGGTAGGCGGTTTATTTTTAGGTCATTATTCATTGTCTATCTCAAGTTAAAACTTGAAGTTAAAAGTAGATTATAACAATTATAATTATAATTATGGTAATTTCCCATGTACTTGTTTGTGCAGACATGTTTTTCTTACTTGACTTCAGTAGCCTACTCCTTCTACAGTTTGATTACAAGTTATTCTAATGATTTAATCACCTACCTATTTTTGACAGTTGTAGACCTTGATTAACAGAAGAATATATTTAGATTTCTGTTTTTTTTTTTAGTTAATTATGCCGCAATAACGCCAGACTTGAAGGCATTCGCATATATTGTTTTATATTGCTCTAAACTGACCCCTGAACTTAGCTTCTAGACACAGGAGTTGTCCGACTATTTGAGGCAGAATGTTTTCCGAAGAATGTTTGTAATGTCACTGTGAGTGTACACCTGTGCACATAAAACAGTCGTGGAACACAGGAAAGCAAGAATGAAAAAACAACACTCTTCTGATGGCTCTAAAGCTTGTCACACTAACCCAGTTAAGATAAAGCAACACCAACGAAATATGACATGACTACTGTTCCTGCTACTGCTATAACATGCTGAGGTACAGTGATCATACTTACACATACTCCTAAAGCAAACCCACACAGATGGATCTCATGTAATAAGTCATGTCAAAGAATTCAGTAGGTGATTTCCAGCTGTACAACACATTTTAGCACATAAAGTCTGATGATGCTAATTGCACACATTCAGTCAAATCCAATCCACACAGCATGGAAATGGGAGTCCTCCAGAGCAGATTTGCCTGCAGTTTAGGATGTTGAGAAGCAGATAAGCCCTTAAAGAAGTCCAAAATAAAAACAACCTTTTGCTTTGGCTGCAAAGAATGACTTTGTTTCTTCCCATAAAATCACTGGCTCAGAATGCAGGGTTATATCCTCCAGGTTATATGTTGTAAAAAATGATCATAGTCCATGTTTCCTATTTACATTAAAAGCCAGAACCTATACTTTTCTTTGCTACAAGTTTTGTTTCCCGTACCTCTTGTTCCTGCCTTTTATCCCTTCACCAAATAGAAACACTTGTTGTGAGTTGCAGGTTTTCGGGAGTGTGTTTTGTGCTCGTGTGGTCACAGAGCCATGGGGGACTTTAGTTCATTGGGAAAGCTGCTGGAGAATGCCCAGGAGCACAGCACCGTGGTGGGGAAGGTCTGGCTCACCGTCCTCTTCATCTTCCGCATCCTGGTGCTCAGTGCCGCCGCCGAGAAGGTGTGGGGCGACGAGATGTCGGGCTTCACCTGCGACACCAAGCAGCCCGGTTGCCAGAACGTCTGCTACGACATAACCTTTCCCATCTCGCACATCCGCTTCTGGGTGCTGCAGATCATCTTCATCTCCACGCCCACGCTCATCTACCTGGGCCACATCCTGCACCTGGTGCGCATGGAGGAGAAGCACAAGCAGAAGGAGAAGGACCGGGCCGAGCAGCTGGAGCAGGCGCAGCTCTCCGGCGCCCCCGACAAACAGCAGCTGCTGCTGATGTCCCGCATCAAGTGCCCCAAGGCGTCGGTGCGCGACGAGCAGGGCCGCATCCGGCTGCATGGCGTGCTGCTGCGCACCTACGTCTTCAACATCATCTTCAAGACGCTGTTCGAGGTGGGCTTCATCGTGGGCCAGTACCTCCTGTACGGCTTCGAGCTGAAGCCGCTCTACACGTGCGACCGGTCGCCCTGTCCCAACGTGGTCAACTGCTACATCTCGCGGCCCACGGAGAAGACCATCTTCATCATCTTCATGTTGGCGGTGGCCTGCATCTCCCTGCTGCTCAACCTGGTGGAGATGTACCACCTGGGCTTCACCAAGTGCCGCCAGGGGCTGAGGTACCGCCGCTCGAAGTCGATCTTGGGCAGCGCCTCAAAGTTGCCCAGGGAGACGGCGGTGGTGCCCTTCGCCGTGCCCAGCTACAGCTACTTCCCCCAGCCGCCCACGGCACCCGAGGCATACCGCTCAGAGTCCCACTACAACCTGACGGAGGCCGACTCGGGGTTCCAGCCCTACAGCAGCAAAGTGGCCTACAAGCAGAACAGGGACAACCTGGCGGTGGAGCGCAGCAACAAGCCCGACAACAACACGGAGCTGAAGGGCATGAAAGGCTCGTGCTCGGCCCCTGGCTCCCCCATGCAGAACAAGCGCAGGCCCAGCCACTCCAGTCGCAGCAGCAACAACAAAACACGGCTGGACGACCTCAAGATCTGACGTGGGGAAACAGAACATGACACAGGGAAACTGGAATAGTGGGTGACTGCCTGCTTTTGGGATGCTGGTTGGCTTGACAACAGCAGAGCACCTTGACCTTAATGAGAGAATAACAGCACAGAACTGCTATGGCATGGGGGTATCTCACCCTGAACATTAAAGGTTTACTTGAAAACTGAGTATGAACAATGAAAGCAGTCGTCTGGCAGTGAGGATAGGCACAAGAACTGATTAAAACCGTTAACTGCATTATTATTTAAACTTTATGCATTCTGTTTCACTCTCCATTTTCATTTCTGATTTTATTTGTGTTTTCCCATTTGTTATGCCAATGCATATGTAAGCTGAACTGTTTAGGGGCCACCATATAAAACACACACACACACACACACACACACACACACACACACACACACACACACACAGTGAGGCACGCACACACACACACACACACACACACACACACACACACACACACACAGTGAGGCACGCGTTGCACACACACACAGTGAGGCACGCGCACACACACACAAACACACACACAAACACACACACACACACACACATACGCACACACATTCACACACAGATGTGCACAGATGGACATGTATTGACTTGCACATATATATAAATATGCATAGGGTGCGCAGCAAGCCCAATAACTTTTAGCACATGACATGGCATGACAAGAGCAACATCAACAACATATTTCTTGCAACAGATCATATTACTGTGCCACTATGCAATAGTAAATCATTAGAGGTATGTCAGTAAATAGATTTAGTCTTTGGAACTGAGAGGCTGAGTATGACTGCCTTGAGTATACCTTTAAACACACTGTAGAGACACTGTCTTTATTATTAGGGTGGGGACATGTTCTTTCATCAACCAGTCCAAAAGCCAGTTGAAATAAGACATTGTGGATGTGACATAAAATGGCAGCTGATTGAGAAATAAAATGTGTTCACTGTGAATAAATGAGCATGATGTCAACTATGTTTTTAGCTCAGATATTTTTAACTGTTATATTTCAAATCATGTTACTGTTCTCTCGAGTGAGAAAATGGTGACTTGGTGGAGAATGGTGGAGAATTTGTCAGAGAAAACCAAAGTTAGTCTTTTATCCCCTTGTCACATATCAATGAATCAATGCATCAATGAATCAATGAATCTATCTATCTATCATTTGTCTTAGGCACTCTTTCTTTGAGACGTGTTCACACACAGGCGCCATAACACAGGTGGATTCCACAGGGCTGTGGCTCATCCTGTTCCAGTTTGGTCCTTCCGCTCAATTCTTGTTCCCAGGAGTGATGACATGCACAAAGTCAGAACAAGGTTAAAGTTCAGGTATTTGGCCACAAGTCATGTCTGTGAGGGGAGCACAGAGAAAGAGTGTGTGCGCATGAGTGTGTATATGTGTGTGAAACGACAATCAAGAAAAGACATTTCAGCAGTTTACATTTTTCTGTATGAACAAAATTAAGGCTTGGACTAAAATGTTAAATAATGTATTTTCCATACACTCCCTTTCTCTCATTCAGCAAGTGCCAGACAGTCTATGAATAGGATTCTGAGCAGGATCATTTCCATCAACTTGCATGGCCGTGTCAATAAAGGGACAATGTCATGGTGTCTCTTTGGTCTCATGTCAGAAACAAATTTCAAGTATGTGGGTGCACACAACCACACAGAAAACACACAGAGACATACATACACACACACACACACACACACTCACACTCACACATAAATACACACTTCCGTAAGAAGCAGACGACAGTTACAGACATGAACACATTCCCAGGATACATCCGTGTACAAGGCTTAAATAAACAGGAGACCTGACTGCTCCCAGTGCTGGGAATATCACGTGTTGCAGGAGTGTAGCTCTGCCCAACTGTCACATTCCTGCTGACAATTTCAAGCCCAAATAAACACCATGGAGGCCTTCACCTTTTCTACTTCCACTTCGCTATGCAGGGAGGTGCCATACACACAACGTCCTGCCAGTCAGCACAGCTCGAGTCCTTCTACACGTTTAAGTAACTTGACCCCGGTCCTCTCCTTCAACTCAGTTCAACTCAAGTGAGCTTTATTGGTCTGACTGTGTGGTATCACAATGTAGCCAGCGACTGAAGAGAAATGCAACTGTTTGTCATTCGCACACATCTACGTGCACTATGCGGCAAAGAGTTCAGTGGAGTTTGAGGCAGATTTTCCTGTCTGTCCTCTCATACATTGAGTGCTGTGTAGAATTAATTTCTTCGGGCAGGAAGCTCCCTCCCTCTCCCTCTGTCTGTTGAAAGGCTGTATGTCTCCAAACAGGTGAACTTTTATCTCACCAGACCAAGGTTATGACCCGGCAATGTTTTTTCAAGGGTCAGCCTATTCCAGGACAGACTAGACGACCAAAGGAGGTAGCCGTGATGAGTAGGTCTCCCCCTACATTCTGACCACAGTCAGTAGGGCAAGGTCTGGTTAGAACCAGCTAACTGTGTAAACTAATCTTCATAATGGACATTTTCAGCCTGATCACAGTAAGAGAACTCTTTCCAGTCATTGAAAGGAAAGGCCAGTATTTAATCATCACAGGCCTCTCTTCTTGTGCGGTCAGTCCTTGGTGAAAGCAATACTGTATTCTAGTCTTACCAGAGATGCACGAGATGCACGTATCAGGTCACCTAAATCTGATTTGGGCAGCATACTGGTGAGGTGGCGTTTGCCCTCTGACCCTTCCCCCGACGGTGCGGCCAACGGGTCATCCAGCACCTGTCACTCCAGACCCTGGGAGGGGCATTACTTAAAGCACACCATATAGTGTACATATATGCATTCACACATACTACATATGCATACTACATATGCACATTTCATCACATCAATAATATTCTGTACCTTGCACATTGTAGAAAAAACGCTAAGGATGTAGTACCTATATGCGCATACCAGTTTCACTTATTACATACTCCTTCCATGTGGGAAGGTAATGCTCATAATAAACACAGAAAACAGGGCCAGTGCAGGGCAGTTCTTGGAACTGCATCCTGGTTCCCCTTGGTGCTGAAAAGCATTTCTTAGCTTTTCTCCTACAGTAACTGGAGCAGAATCAAAGGCCTAGTATATCAGTACGTTTCTCCCTGGTGGAAAGCAAGAGAGAGAAGGCCAGGCAGGGAAAAGCTTACCTGGTCGCTGTTTTCATTGCAATCAGCAGGGGAGGAGTGACCTGATAAAGCTGTAAATGTATATCATTTTAACAACCTATTACAGCCTGAACCAAACATATGCTTGTGTTTGTGTCTAAGCGTGTGTGTGCGTGTGTTCAGAAGCTTGGTTCACATAGACATTGGTTCTATATGGCCAAGTAGGCTGAAGTAGCCTTAAAAAAAACAGCCAGAGAAGTTACATTAGGAAATACTTAGCAAGGTACCTCTATGTCTTACCCACTGGCAGTGCATGGTAAACTGACAAGGGACTGTCCTTATTATTACAATGACAGTAATCGCAATTTAAAACATGAATGGTCCACGTTTTTTTTTGTTTTTTTGTTTTTTTGTTACAGTCAAATTCAGTTCTGTGACATCTCTGGACAATTAGAGGGATTTAATGCCTGTGTTTTTCTGTGTGATAAGCTTGACAGACATAATTGTAAGATCAAACACACACAAAGGAAAGGACTGTGTTTGTCGGGAGTTGGAGAGGAGAGGAGAGAGAACTGGAGGCCCTGCTAAGGGTCTACAGCTCTGCTGCCAAACGGCACGTTACAAATATGAATGGCTCGCTTTATCACTCTAAAATGGCTCGCTTTATCACTCCTTTCTCTCACACACACACACACACACACACACACACACACACGCACACAGACACCAATAAAGGTTTTGAAAAACAAGCAACAGGGGTAAACATTTAAGTACAAACATGTGGGTTACAAAAATCTAATGGACTGAATCGCATACAACTGACATGGTTTTGTACATAAGAACATTAGTACACAAATATATAAATATGAATTCCCAATACATGATGCAGCATAGTCAGCTCTGAGAGGCTCCACATATAGATGCCTGCCAAACCTACACTGCCTTTACTAAGTAGAAAACAAACTAAATTGAGCCGTGATTTCTGGGTAAGGCTACAAACTGAAGCTTCCAAATGCAGTAAACATTTTTTTTCGCAGAATATATCAGACAACATCATACACTCACTTAGTTGTGTAATCCTGTGTGTGTGTGTGTGTGTGTGTGCGCGCCTATATACTCAGACCCTGAAGGCAAAAGCTGAAGAATGTATAGCATAATTACAGCAGTATGTTCTGCTGCGCTGACTGCTATTAAAAAGTGCTTACTTATTTCTAATACATTTTATTGGACTGATTTACAAATGACTAACAGATGTATGAAGGTTGGAACTAAACAAGAGGACGACGCTAGTGCCAGCAGGCTCAGGGTAAACATTTATTTTTATTCACCACATTCTGATACACACATGCCCTCTTTTCATGGTGCACTTCAGTGTCCATCACTAACTACTATTAAGACACTACGTTTGGCACTGGCTCCAAGCCTTCATTACTTGAGAGTGGCTGAGCACATCTGATGGTCAGATATTTGATGTTCATTTCCCAGCCCAGTGGAAGTGGATGCAGAGCCTGGAGAGGTGTCTGTCGGGGAGATGTGAGGATACTGCCCTCTACTGGTGGCCTTCAGCACCTCTATCCCAACTCTACTCTCCCACCTCCTGCCAATGGGCCTCATGTGCTACAAGAGGGTAATGTGCTTTGAAATGAACAAATGTCCATGTTATATGCACGCACATAAAACTAATAAACAATAACGTACACATGTACATTTATGCAAGTACCCACGTGATATGAAATACAATATTTACGCCACGGTTTTAGGGCTGTAATTATTTATTTCCTTATAAGAGACCAAGGACGTGTACATAAAGTGGCTTTTGTGATAGGCACAAACAGATACATTTCAACACCTTTAAGATACTTAACAAAGTCTGCAGAGATATTTTGCAATCATTGCAGATACGTTGACTGAAGAAAGTCATTGCGAAATGGCACCTCTTTCACATGTTGACAGCAGTTTTGTAAAAACCATGAGAATGCTTCAGATTATGTGTCTGTAGTGTCAGCACATATACATATTCCTTGATGTCTGAATTAAGTCAAAAGCCAATGGGGTGGGGGATGTCCATACAGCCATCTTGAAGACCACAGACTTCTTGCAGTCCTTCACAAATGAAATGCTTCATTTTCAACTGACAGGTTCATCAGATTTGTACCACAATGCTTTGTTCTTGTGACTTTAACTAAAGGGACATCTGATAAAAATCCCCTTAAGTCCACTTGGGAAGGACATAAAACTAAAAATGTCAAAGTGGTCTCCCCATACAGTCGGAGTAATGCACTAATGCATTTGTCAATTCAAATCTCCTTTCAAATGGAAAAAAAAACTGTGGTCTATTTCTAACAGACAAAAACAAACTAAATAAAATGTGCATTACAGCATTCTTTGATTCAAACTCAGTGGCTGGCTTTGCTATATATTTTTAAATAAATAAATGACATCTACACATTTATCCACTTTGGATTCATCTTGATATCCTAGAGATCTCCAATAATAATTCTAATATTGATAGAAAGTCCTTGTATTTGGACCCCATCTATGGCTTAATGCATCTAGCACATTTGCAGTTGGTCCTTTCAGAGCGAAGCTCCCATGGAAGCACTGTGAAATATATTTTTGATAATGATTCAGAATCAAGACTCCCTTCAAACCAATAATGATTCAGAATCAAGACTCCCTTTAAACCAATAATGATTCAGAATCAAGACTCCCTTTAAACCAATAATGATTCAGAATCAAGACTCCCTTTAAACCAATAATGATTCAGAATCAAGACTCCCTTTAAACCAATAATGATTCAGAATCAAGACTCCCTTTAAACCAATAATGATTCAGAATCAAGACTCCCTTTAAACCAATAATGATTCAGAATCAAGACTTCCTTTAAACCAATAATGTGGACTGTACTGCAGCCCAAGAACATTGTCATACTTAGCAACTAAATTACTTTCATCAGCAATAAAGCTATGGCCTGAAAAATTAAAACATAACAGAATTAGGACACACACCAAAATGCATGTCAATACACAATATAATATTTCAACAACAATAAATATCTGAAATGCACTACCTGGTATAAAAAAAAAAGAAAGAATTGATTTCATTCAGTTTCATTACAATGGAGTTCCAATACGTTTACACCACCTCTGATGGCAGCTCAGAGGATTGGTCCAACGAGAGCGAGCCAATCAGAGCCCTCCCTTTCGCATGCTCATGCACCATCCCATGCCACAGAGCCAACGTAAACAAAACAGCTGCAAAAATAAACAAACACACACACACACACACACACACACACACACACACACACACACACACACACACACACACACACAAAAACGCAGCACCGTAACACGTATTTACATCTATACTTTCTTCAGATAACACACAGCGCTTGATATTCCCTTATCCTATAAAATAATACATACCTGATAGGTGATGCTAAGATTAAGATTATATCCTGAAGAAATGTCCATAGTGACAAAAGAGTGACTGAAGCAGAGGAATCCTGTGACTAGGAACTTACTATAGCTCCTAAGTCTCTGCCTGACCACCACCCAAATACAACACATTTACAATGAGCCCTCTTTCCTCGGGCTAAAGGTAGGTCTAGGTCAATTCAACGCTGATGTTGAGGCTGAGTATGTAAGCATGACAATGTATGAATGTTTGTGCCTATGTGTGTGAATGTGTGTGTGTGTGTGTGTGTGTGTGTGTGTGTGTGTGTGTGTGTGTGTGTGTGTGTGTGTGCGGGTGTGTCTATGTGCTTAGCAGTGAGCATTAAGGCTATTTGATATAGAGGCAGAGTTATGAGTCTGGCTGGTGTCATTCTACGAGTACTCAACAAGACACGACGCAACGGGAAACTATTTTGAAACCATGTCAATGCCTCCCTACAGGAGAATGAAGCCGGGATCAGCGGACATTCCAAGGCTGAAGGGGACAGGGGGAAACAGGATGAAGTGTCTGAGACTGAAGTGTCATGTGTATGGCTTTAGGTGGGCAGTTTGAGGCTTAGTCTGTACGGTCATCACTTGTTGATCTGTGCTTTCAGTTGGTCTCTCTTGGCCCGGACCAGGAGGTTCCGGATGTCTACAGGTTTCTCGAAGAACCTCACCAGAACCGGCTCGTTGAGGAGAGAGGCCAGAACCTGCTCGAAGGAGAAGGACCAGTCCAGGCCCTGAGGGCTGGGGGGTGCCGTGTGCTCAGAGGGCGTGTTGGCAGGCTCTGTTTCCAAGGTGCTGGAGGAGGCCCCGTCCGAGGTGCCCTCGGGGGACGAGGGGGCCCCGTCGGAGGCGGCCTGGCCGGGACTGGAAGGGTCCTGGTCCACGTGGACGGCCTCAAGCTGCTGGGCAGCGGCCTCCACGGGGCTGGTGCTTTCAGGCGGACTAGCGGAGGTCTTGCTGGGGCTGGGGGACTGTGGGCTTGAGGAGGCCCGGGAGGGAGCGGAGTCCTCCTGCAGTCTGCGTCCCACCTCCTCCATGCGGAGCAGGAGGCTGGTGACTCTGGCCACGGCGCGGAACAGCGCCTCCTCCTCCGGGTCGCCGTGGAACAGGCCGTACAGGGTCTTGGACAGCAGGATGAACTGGGTCTGAGGGAACACGGGAACACACACACACACACCAGATAACCACCAGGTGGACGTTTGGAAATGGATTACGCTGTTTTTGGTGTTTTGGTTTCTGTAAGGAGGACGCACCTGATCAATTCGAGGCAAGTCTTTGATACTCTCCTCTTTCTTCTGGATCTCGTCTTGCCACTGCTTCAAATAGGCCTGCAGGTCCACCTTTCCACGGCCTGAACATGACAAGAAACTGTTAAGACACTGAGGCCTAGTTGTACAAAAGGGTTGCTGCTGCAAACTTGATGTAACCTGCAAGGCAACATACAAGCAAATAGTCTTACAAAACACACAAACAGGCTTAAAACTCGTCTCATATATTCAACGCTCACAGGACATTTGTTTAAGTTCACTATTGTTTGGACACACAAGCCTGACAGGAATCCATTATACACAGAAGGGTCTTAAGTGAAGCAGAGTGAAGTAGTTTACCCTTCTCTGGGCTTTTCCTTATCACCCCATCGTCAGAACCATCTGGAGAGCACACTGTAATGATAGAGGAAGGGCTGTGATAAGGATTTGACTGCCCTCATTCTGATGTAACTAGGGACACGGCAAAATGTTGTGCTTACAGGATACACGGCAAAATGTTGAGCTTACAGGATACACACTCTCTTTATCCATCACTTCCTCGCTCACCCATACACACACACACACACACACACACACACACACACACACACACTCATACACACAGACACACACAGACACACACACACACAGAGAAAAGCATCCATCTCATGCTAGTAATAATAGGTGCGTATAGAAAAAGCTTGAAAGGGGTCAGAGGCTGACTTAATCTGACAGAAGAGAAGAGAAGAGAAGATAAGAGGACAGGAGAAAAATGAAGGGAAGAGAAGAGGGAGAGCTGACCAGTCAGGCAGGTGAAGTTAGGGAGCTCCTGGCACTGAGAGGACTGGCAGGTTCTAGAGACAGCGCTGCCTGTGGAGGCTAAGAGAACAGGAGTTACTGAGCGACGCGTGTGAGAGACAAGGAGAGGTGTTAATAAACCCCACAGACAGACAGTTAGGCAGACAGCGAGAGAGAGAGAGAGAGAGAGAGAGAGGGGTCCAGAGGAGTATGTAAAATCACCAAAAGAGGAGGTCAGAGGCATATGTCTACAGGCATAGTTACCGCGGCATGCATCAGAAACCCAAACTCAGGGAGCTCATATTTCAGTGTCATTTACACTGCATCCCCAGGCCCACTCCCCATGTCTAAACATATGGCTTTGTTTACCTGGCGGCAGGTGCAGTTTGAAGAGGAATTTCAGCTTATCTGTGAATGAACCGCTGTAGAGGATATCTACAGCAAGAGGATAGAAACACACACACACACACACACACACACACACACACGCACACAGACACACACAGACACACACAGACACACACAGAGGTTTACAGGTGGAACTCGTGCCTGGATCACCCAGCTCTACTACCACTACTCGGCTTAGCTCTACTCTGGCGGTAGCGGCCATTGCTAAACACAAAAAGACATCCTGCGCAACCTTACCCAGGGCTCGGCAGAACTCTCTGAAGTTGACCATGCCGTCGTGGTTGTCGTCGATCAGGCGGAAGGTCCAGTGGGCGAGCGTGTGCGTGTAGGCGCCGGGGCTCCAGGGCTGCAGCAGCAGGAAGAGGCTGGTGAACTGGGCCCGGCCCAGCTGGTACTGCTCCAGATAAGGCAGGCTGGGGTCGTGGTGCTGCAGAGCAGGGCTGCTCACGGTCCAGTAGCAGCTCAGGAAGTGCTGCCTCTATTTAAAAAAAGGGTCAGCAGGGGTCAGAGAACACACAACTAAGCAGCACCACAGACGTACAGAACACAAAGTTAAAGAGAAAACAGCTAGCAGGTGGGTTTCACTCGATCGGATTTCAAGCCTTATTCTAGGAACTACGGCTGAGGTACTTCCACTGTGAAACCAGTTGGCCATGTGTCCCAGTTTCGCTAATGAATTATCTGATAGTCTATCTTCCATTTCACGAGTGTGATTATGTAACTGTGCTACTTGTGTCGTGTGGCTAAGCCTCTGTCTGCGTATGCTGTGTACTCTGGTTGGGGTTTTCCGCTACTCTTTACAGATCAGCTTCCAGCAGCTAACTCCTTCATCAGGGCATTGCACAGCTCTATGGCCTTCAGTCTTTCAGCTTTTTTCTTTCCAACATCAATGCATCAGAGGTCTTTGTTTATTGGCTTGGGCTAAGACTCACCCTGAGGCCATTGTTCTCGTTTGAAAATCATTTCACTGAATAAACCTAATGGTCTGTGAGAGCAGCCCCTTTCCTCATTTTTCTGCCTCCTCTCTCTTTGCCCGAGATGGTGATGTCATATTTTTGTGGCGGTTTCCGGATGAAAACGCCCACGCTGTATTTCTTGAATCAACTAGCTAGATCAAGTGATAGAGTAGGCAAGGAACTTGTTTACTTCCGAAATGACAGCTGAGGCAACGTGTCAGTAGGCTAACTCCGTTCAGCAGAACCTAGCACACCGCAGCAACATGATGTTCACGGAATTCTAAAGCACCTAGCACTGGCAAACAGAATTCCGTAACTATTGTAGGGCTACAGAAGAAACACGCCTAAACGATGAAATGAAAGGGTATCCACAGGAGTCCGTCTGGAGGTACAGTTTGGGGGATACAAGGTGTAAAAACAGTGGGAACAGTAGGGGTCTACCTGAGGGGAGTTGGTTCTAGGTGTGAAAGGTGTGAATATATATGACCTATACATATATGACTGCAGACAGGAAGGCCTGCTGCTCCCAGAATCCATTTGAATGCTAATAAATCTGGCGCCAGCTATTTGGCATGGTTCCTTACAGAGGGAAAAACCATGTGTCATGACATAACATAATGTACATGAAATAGAAAAACACTGAAATCCTTTGATAGCCCTAGAACAGCTTCAGCCGATGGGGGTGTTCTCTGAGGAACTCGCCCATCGCTTCAGTTCAACCTGACTGTAACACGAACCGCCAATATGAAACAAGGCAAAGTTATATCTTTTTTTTCAATTACTATTAAATATTTATATGAGTCTTTAGTCTACATTTCACTAATCTGCTAAAATTTAATTTCACTAATCTGCTAAAATTTCCGTCTGCAAATGACTTGAATACCACCCAAAAAAATGTTGTTTGACTCGTAAGCGCAGACGTCTCACGGCCACCCACCTTGAACAGCACATACAGCTCATCCATGTGAGAGGCTGTGAACTTGACCTCCTGGGCCACCACCCTGACCTACACACAAACAGAGAGCAGACAAGTTTCTCACACACTAACAAACAAAAGGAAAATGATGGATATCACGCTCTACTCAGACTAATACAGCCAGAAAACAAACACAACAGTAAATGTAAACAAAAGTTAACTTTAACTTTAACTTCCAGTAAAACCTAAAACAGTACTGGCACTTTAAATGTATTCAAAAGGGCTTTCCATTTCCCAAGGCAGCTTCTTTACTTCCCACTGTATGTAAATGGGCCTGAAAAAAAACCTGATGTGGACGCTGAACATACCACATTCTGTTTGGTCGTGTCCTCCAGAGTTTGGATCACGTACAGTTTGTTCCTCCTCCTCATGCTTTCTACTTCCTCAGATTTGATATCTCCATATTTCTGAAACATATTAGTCAGCCACGAGTGTGTTATGTATGTGAGTGTATGTTCGACTTGAAAGGGTGCCTTTTTGATTTCTGAGTGGTAGAATGAGAGAGTAGTTGGGTGTTTACCTCGTATGCTTCCCTGATGAGGTCGCTGATGTCTACTCTCTGAGCTGCTTTATCATTGTGGCCCACTGGTGCCTGTTGGACAGTGGCAGGCAGGGGACTGTCTTTATTAGTCACGCTGTCGAAAAACCTGCCCACACCAACGAACAGCACAGAGAAAATATGTAAAACAATTGATAAACGTTATTGTTTAAATCAATGAAAAACTGTCACCACCAAACATATAACTGATGAACTCAACACAACGATACTACAATTCAACAGAGGATAAGACAATGAGAATTCAAGTCAATGCGTCCTCTCAGAGCGCTGATGTGTACGTGGGGCGAGGTGGTATGTCTGCGTTATCGTGCCGTAACTGCTCACCTGTTGAGGATGGTGACGGCCTCTGTGTCGTCATTACAGCAGAGCAGAGCGTCCATGTTGTAGTCTAGAGTGGCCAGGCCCAGCTGCAGAATGGCTTTGATGCCGTCGAAGAAGAAGCAGTCGACCACGTTGACCGCGCTCTCGATGGGAAGCACACTGATGAAGAGCGTCAGAAACCATGACAACGATACCGACGACAGGAAAGTCAGGTCGGTCATGTGCTCCGTCAGCTGGGTCAGGTGTTCCCGGATCAGGTCCTCAAAGACGGCCTGGTCTACCAGTGCACCTACAAGAAAATAAGAGTAATCACACACACATCTAGTTTTTTAAATGAACCTTGAAGAAATGCACATAGTGAATGTATGTTTGTATGTTAGCATGTCTCACCGATAATCCTGCGGTTGAAATAGTCTGGAAGCATCCGTTCACATACTGCAACCAACAACCAGAAGGCTTCTTCCTCCTTGGCATACAACAGTAACACAGATGCTAGGATATTCATAGCCTGCAGACAGAAGCAAAGAGAGGGAGAGAGAGAGAGAGAGAGAGAGAGAGAGAGAGAGAGAGAGAAGAGAGAAGAGAGAGAGAAGAGAGAAGAGAGAGTATTGAGGGTAGTGAGTCTCCTACCAGACACACAAGTTTAAGAGTGTAGATCTGTGAAACATTAAAACAAGATTTAATCAGTGTACCTGACAGTAGCCTATCTTGGGGTTTCGGTAGGCATATGCAGTGAGAACCCTACGCAGGGCTGATATTCCCGTGTCGCTCTGGAATGCCGGGTGGTCAGGCAGAGAGCGGTGCAGGTCACGCTCAATCTCATCAGTGGCCAGAGAAATGGTGCCCAGAGACACCTCCACCAGCTCAGAGTAGTGGCCTGGGTGTGTCGCCATGTCATTTACTGCACCTATGGACATGTACACAAACACACACACACACACACACATACACACACACACACAGAGAGGTACACACACACACACACACACACACGCACACCCACAACCACACACAGGTCCACAGACAGTGAGAACCTAACTACGTTTAGAGACTCTTTCTCTACACCTGTGCCGTACACACGTACCTGAGAACAGCAGCCACAGTTCCCCTCTCAGTGACTCTGGCACTCCCCGCACGATAAGGTCTCTGGTTTTCCTCGTGCAAAACATACTGGTTCCGCGTCCGTACTCCGCGAAGTGGATCTGCCAAGACTGCTCCTTCATCTTCTCTTTCAGCTTCAATCACAGTAATTAGTGCAAACATGACGTCATGTCCTTCGAGCAGGAAGATCACCCAGCTGACAGAACCGATAAACACGGACAGAGAGATGGGAAACTAAAAGTGCACTCAAGCACACACGCATGCATGCACACACACACAGACAAACACACACACACACACACAAAAACCAACTCACCATTTTGGGGTCGAGGTTTTCAGCGTCCTGGGGATGAAAGACATTCATTAGGGCCTCTGTGCTGACTGTCTTACTGTTGTCCCTCTGGCCGACCATCAGTCCTTCTTCATCCTCATGACACTCCAGCAGCATCTGCACACACACACACACACACACACACACACACACACACACACACACACACACACACACGCACGTAAGCACAGCACGCAGACAAACACACACACACACACACACACACACACGAAAGCACAGCACACAGACACACACACACACAAGTGTGTTCATTTCCCCCCTTTTTTAAACATGCAAAGAAACTGGCACATGCTGTTTGTACATTGTGTATTTGTTTCCTTTCTGACCCGAGAAACCTTCAATGTTTGTGTCACAATCTAATCAACTATGTTTTCTCTTGCAAACGTGAAGGAAATAAATGACGCATAGCTTTCACTCCGTGCAAGTTCTATTCCACTCCACCTATATTCTAGAGACTACTAGTCCTGGAAATCATGGCCGATTTGGGTGACTCAGAGCTGAGTCACAGAGGCGTGTGTGGAATGGGAAAGTTAAATGACCTGGCTGGAGGCGGAGTGCTGGGGACTAGCCGTGTTCCCACACTTCCTGCGGATTGTGCCGGCCAGCCGCTCAAAGTCACGGACCTCGGAGAAACGCAGCGCTCGCTTCCCTCTCATACACACAATGAGGGCCCTGCTGCTGCGGTCAGGCTTCTCCACACTCAGAATCTGAAACACACACACACACACACACACACACACACGTCACGCTAATAATAGACAACCTAAAAGGGTTACAGACATACAGAAATACACACTCACATTTTTGCACTTAGCTGACATTGTGCTTTCACTGTGACATTAACTCCCTGGCAAGTTCATGACCAAAGCTCAAAACCTTCACACAAACACAAAACATTTGCTATGCCTTTGGACGGGGTTAGGCACTGGCAGCAACACCTGGGCTGACAAATCCACATTGCTGTGATAATGTATCGCTCACCTCTCTCATTGGAATGATAAGGTGGCACTGGCTGCCGTCCTGGCTGGCAAAGCAGAGGTAGCTCTCAGACACACATATCTTGCCCAGTGTGTTGAAATGACTGAAGGGGACCCACAGGAAGCTCTCGTACACCTCGAGGAGATTCTCTTCGCACGGGAGGCGGAAGAAAGACCGAAACGCCTCGTTCCTGGCGTGCGTCTCCAGTCCCCTGGAAGCAGATGAAAAGAGGTGGAACCGGGGTTCTCGAAGAATTGCAAGTGTTGTCTGTGCCCCTTCTTGCTAAACTCAACAGATGAGGGAGACAGATTAAAGGCTCCATTACAGGGATGGAAAAGGGGTTGGAACTGGTGAACACTGTCAGGTACGATTTCTTCTCAGATGCTCAATGAATGGAGTAGACTCACAAATACAAACAGGACATTCTGTGTTTCAGCATTTGGCCAAACCTCACCACATATTTAGACTCTATGATCTGTGTTTACAAAGTACTAGTCACCTTCATGACCTACATACAAACCACGTGTCTTTCTATGCATGTTGGTGTGTGTGTGTGTGTGTGCGTGTGTGTGTGTGTGTGTGTGTGCGTGTGTGTGCGTATGTTGGTACTGTATGTCTTTGTTTGCACCTTTTGGTAATTTGTAGTGGGTCTGTAAGGATATGGTCGCTCGGGAACGTCTCCTTATCGATGAGCCGTCTGACCGCATAGTCTGCGAGCTGCTCCATCAGGAGGAAGGTCTGCTGCAGGTGGAGGAACATGGAGAAGCAGTGGTCCTCTCCCCCCGCGCACACGCGGATGCTCTCCGTCAGCAGCACGCTGGTCGTCTTCTCTAGCCGGCTGATCTCCACCCAGGAGATCACCAGCTTCACTGAAGGAAAAAAAACGCCACACAGACAGCCACTGTCAGGACCTCCATTTGCTTGGTGTCAACCCAGACTCGCTAACCCCAGAAACCTCCTCCCTTCTCCTTCTCACCTTCATTGCCCAGCAGGTAGGAGTAGAAGCAGAGGAAGTTGGTGCTGAGGTAGAGCCAGCCCTGGCAGGGCACCCGGCCTCTCCAGCAGCTGCAGGAGAAGTAGGTGACCAGTTTCTCTTTGCCGGGCAGGGAGAACCAGGACTCAAACCGGAGCAGCGCCTCGCGGAACTTCTCTGGTTCGTCCTCCTGCACCAGACTCACCTTCCCCTCCTCGGCAATCAGACCCTACGTCCACAAAACATGTAAGCACCGATCGCTGGTGAGGAGCATTTCATCATCCCGCAAAACATACCACCCAAACATGTCACCAAAGTGTGTGAGAAGACAAATTATCCACGCAGGAGACTTTCCATCCACTCTGGGACTTTTAAAACATGCCTTTATTAACTGTGAAACGCTTGTCTTATATCTTTTATCACTACAGATACAAACGGCATTATTCATAGAAGGAAGGCTTACTCTGATCTTGCCCTGGACGAAGCTGGTGATATCATCACTGGAGTCGAACACGGAGAGGGTTCTCATGATGTTCTGCTGCAGCCATTCCCAGTGCTGAGAGAGCTCCTCCTCAGACGCACCTGTGACCAGACGCATCAGACATCAGACATCAACATCATCATCAACATAACAGGAGAATAACACACTGGATGGATGCGGAGAGGTTGCAAGGTAGGCGTCACTTTAGATATATACAAACCAATGTGCAAGTTTCCTTTCAGTGCTGTATAAGTATAAGTAGTATTCCAGTGTGTCGTGTGTGCCATTAAAAACCTGACAAAGGTCTTAATTATAAATACTGACTATTTTTAGTGTGTCTGAGTGTTGTTCACATATTGACTGTTGAGATTTTAGAATGACTGGTGTGGCATTAATGCATTTCTCTGTATGGTTTTATGGCTTGCTCATTAAACGGTGAGGTTTCGGGGGCAGCAGTAAAGTTGAAATTGTTCCGGGTCTTGCTTACCACATGCTATGGTCCAGTAGACCTGTGAGTCCGGGGTCTGGTGAAGGATGCGGAATGGTGCAACCTTGGCAGTCGAGTCGAGTACGGCATCCAGAGTTCCCACGAGGAGCCCTGCGTGCCAACACAACCACCGCAGAACACGTCAAGCTAACATCTAACAAGAGGGAGGGGGTTACAAATCCCCACACACACCCTCTTCCACCTGTCCACACATAGCATCAGTTTCCAATTCAGCTTTGTTGATCTGTATTAACAATGACCATTATCTCCAGGTTCTCTGTAGAGCCCAAGGCCTGAACACTCTTTCACTCCCAAGCCCATGGGTGAGGATGACAAGGAACCACTCCCTTTAAAAAAAAAAACAAGAGCAGAATCCAGCTGAAGAGCACAGACTCACAGCACTCTGAGGCTGGATCCCAGAGAGGCGTATTTCCACTATGGGGTAAAACCCAGGTGTTTGAGAGAAAAGCCTCAGACATTTTTTTTGTTTCAATCTCTGAGGCTGGACTGGGGCCATGGCCCAAATGGCCTCAGTTCAGTCCAGGATGGGGCAGGGCCAAAACGGATGGCGAAAGGCCAAGAATGAGGGGAAGTGTAGAAAGTGAGAATGAGAGGAAGTACAGGGAGAGAGCGAGAAAAGAAGAAGGGTAGCCTATATACACAAATGACAGCGAAAATACATTCAGGCACAAAGTGAGCACTGTGTTTACAACTAACGCCTTATCATGCCTTTGTCGGTGTTATGCGAGGGCAGGCTAGATACACAAGGGATGAGAGGCATTCCAGGCCCATTCTGCTTACGCGAACAATTTGAGCCTCCGGCCGTAGCGATGCTCTGGCTAAGTGTGTCACATTACTGAGGACCGGAGGTGCCCTTCATAAATTATTCCACGCTTCAAAAACACTGTAATGTCATAGCTCCCCCCAGCACAGACAGGGATGTACAAGCCTGAGGTCAGGGGGTCAGAGGGGCAGGGGGGGGCATAAAGAGTTGTAGGCTGTTTGTGTCATACATTAGGCCTTCGCATGGCTCTGATGTAGCAAGGCACAGGGAGGACACATCTACTGCCGTAACTGTGGCCTGAAAGCATTTCATTTGCATTCCTATGGGTTTGAGGTTGTGGCTAATGAGTATTGATCCAGATTACATTGAAAGTGATTGAATCAGCTGGTCACAACCTAAACAGAGGGTAAACAGAGACAGGCAGCCTAGTAAATTAAGTTACTGAACCCAAGGACATGAGCCAAAACATCCTTTCACTGTATGAAAGGCCTCTGTGGCTTTCTACTAAGTTGTTATGTAACGATTCAAAAGGCAGCAACATTCCAAACCTCTTTGACAGCTGTCAAACTGTCAGTCAGATTTCAAATGGAAGCCCACTTTCTCACTGTTTTCACCTAAACCACTCCCAGCTGCCCACTGATTGGTGGTATAAAAAAATCAGGTTGTAAACACAATAATCCACATGGAAATGAAGCTGCGATACAGTCTGGCTAAAGCCGAACTACAAATCATCCATTATATAAATACATCATTTTTCTAAGTTTATGTTTCTACTTTGAAATAATAATTAAAAAAAAAGATTCCAAGAAATCTAGGGCTTGAAATAGAGAGAGCCGTATGCACATGATAGGTGGGTACACCAAGCTGAAAGGCTGAACTGGTGATGTCATTGACTTTGTCAGCTTGAGGAGCAATTAAGGGCCACATTTCCTCCAAAGACCCTCATTAACAACAATTATAGCTCTGGTGCACAGTTGGAAGTGAGAGGAATTCAAAGTCATGCTTGGCCTCAGACAGAGTAGAGCTACTGTCAGAAATAATCACCACACCATGGCAAAAACCAGAAAATGCCCAGACAACAGAAACACACAAATTGGCCCAAAGAAAAAGAGACTTATTGGCATGTTCACATACCTGCACAGATGTATCTGAATATAAAAGCATCATAGCCTGTGTCACAATGCATTGCCCTGCTGAAATGTTATAATGGCCGCTGACAAATCACACTAAATACTGATTACCAATAACTATCCATAATCAAAACCTAATTGTAATACATAACCAATGATGGCGTACAATCTTGAAGTATATTGTGTATCTTTGTCAACCCCTTCACGTTTATTTATTTATTTTCCCCTATGTATATAATGTTGGGCCTATTTGTTTTCTTTGTATCTATGTATTTCACTTCCAAGGAGACAGGAACGAAAATACTCTGATAATCAGTATTTTAGGTCAAGGGTCGCATTAGATGTCAATTACTTGTAACTCGTTAATACTAGCATTCATAAGGACAACACGACCCTGATGAAAACTTACATGAAAATATTTTTTTGGACATACTGATGCTACATAGGTCACTTTAAGTGCTCCAACATTTGACCCGCAGCTGATCAAGACAATCTCCAACAGCTCTTAACCTATCAGAGTGAACGCCAGTTGCTGGTCAAGTGCAGATGTGATACTTGTTTATGTGAACGTCCTTTTGCTTCATTAAGCTATGTTCGATGTTTCAGAAACAGGTTTGTTCCCACATACAACAGGCGGTTACACTCCATGCGCCAAACATAAGTGATAACGCTCACGTTCACATTTAACAATGCTATTTGGGCTAAATGGCAGGGCTTCAGTCTTGACATTTCATTTGCTCAACTTCCAGAGGCGGCTAGGTGTCTATCCAGCTGTTGGCTAGCTTGCCACTGATGTTAGCATAGCACCTACCTGCCAAACCACCGCTGCCTTCACCGTATCCCCGACGTCTCTGCAGTATGAAATAATCATTGGATTTCACGGTTGCCCATAACTTCAGCGCATTTTTCAGAAGCACTTCTTCAGGTTTAAGCCACATGCTGAAATCTAAAGGTATATCCTGTCAGCAACATGCATATCACTATGTGCATTCCTGCTGCTGTACCCGTAGACATTTGTTTGCGCGTGGAACCATTCCCACGTCGACAGATATTTTGCCAATGTCAACGTTCCAAGAGCTTCTGGGATTGTAGTTATGAAAGAGCAATCAATGGTTACGAAACATGGCTTCTATATTATTTTGAACGACATTACCCACAATCCTATGTATTCGTCGAGTTTTCTGGCTCGAGGAAGAAGACGCTCGCACACTGTTCCAGGATCGGTTTTTTTCGCAGTTTGGACCTTGGACACAATCTATTCAAAGATCAAGGAAGAAATCTTACTTATCCCCAGTCTGAAATCCATGTACACATTTGTATTTGACAGTGCAGGCAAATTATGTTATGTACGCTACTTGAGAGGCCGTTCTCGTATTGATATCTTTGATAGGCAAAAATATAGGAATATATATTAGGAAAGTCGACATACACAAACATTTTTGTGACACATTTTAGTACGTAGGGCGCGCGACAACTGTGGGGTGTTAAGTCATTCCTCATGGAACAGGTCGGGGGCTTTGTCATTTTTTAATTGTAATAAATTCATAGCTTTAACTCGATGCACTAAAGTAGTGATAGTTGGATAGCCTACTTAGACTAAGCCTACGCTAACACGGTCATGCTGTGGATAGAAAAACAGTCCTTAACTATTTTCTTGGAACATTCTAAAGGGTTTAGGAAACATGAACATTTAATGGTTAGTCTTCCCAACCTGGTAGAACTTTATTACAAGAAAAAATGATGTGGAAAAAAAACATCCACACAGAACATTCACCTTTTAAAATAACTTTTCTAGAGTAAAGACGGAGCCACTTATTTTTTCTGTACCTCTGCAGTCCCTGTGGCCTTCATTTGGATTATATCCATCATACTAAATCAGTAAAACAATGTCTACACAACCTGTGTTTGCCTACTATCTACAAGACACAACAGCACACTGCTTTCATAAAACAAGAATTTATTAATTTCTTTTCTCAATATATAGCAGTTATCAAAGACCCAACATAACCCAAGTTAACAATGAAAAAGTAAGAATTCCTTTTGTCCCTTAACATTAATCAAAAACACTTAGGTGCTCTTCATTAAGAAGAACTGGAACCTTCAAGCAAAAAAAAAAAACTGCAAAAGAAGTAAAATCATTCTTGTAAAGTGCATGCAGAACCTACTAACTTCATGAAGTGAGAACACATCTTTGTCATAAGATAAAAGGAAATAGTTAATTTCTCGATCACTTTTTAAGGCACGCTATCTGCACAGCCAGTTTACACAGGAACGCATGTCCTTGTGGAGTAAGACCAGTGAGAACTGAAAAAAATGAAATTATTTCCAGGGAAATACTTTCAAGGATAGCATTACGTACAAAATGTCATTTGGAGGACTAGCATCTATCCCTGTATAACAGTAGGGTATTCACAACATTCACATTGGTAATAACCCAATGACTTACATGATTATTT